>NW_024868779.1:18607-27348 GCF_013358625.1 Macadamia integrifolia | reverse complement strand
CCCCCCCCCCCCCCCCAAAAAAAAAAGAAGAAGAAAAAGGCTAGGTACCGTAATGGTTTGTTTTCCGACGTTCTTCTCAGAAGTTTTCGTTAGAAAAGAGAAAATAGTCTCCAGGAGCACCACTCCTCTAACCTTTCTACTCCCACCAACAACTCGACCTACGTCCGTCCCTCCGATCAGATTCACACGCTTCGCCAAATGGAAGTAGAACCCTCACGTCGCCTCAAATTCGGCACCAGTATTCACATAACGGCCATCGACGGCATCGTCAACGTAAACTCCCTCTTCACCCTCGGAGTCTTCATCGGCTTCGCCTGGAACCCCACAGACCAAAATAACAACCTCGTCGACGACCCCAACTGCATCGCCGGCCGTCAAGTTGCAGAAAACCTTGTCTCCTTTCATGTCTACTCCTTCAGCTCTTTTCTCTTTTCGAGCATCATCGCTTTGGCTCTCAAACAAGCCATCAGGATTGCAAAGAACAATGGAGGATCGTTCATGCTTCATGATGCTATGTTGGCTAGGATTAATAAAACGGCGTTAAGGGTTGGGATCCTTGTTTCTGCTGTTGGATCTGTGTCTGGGTGTCTGTTCTTGATGCTTGCTTTGGTGAATGTAGTTCAGATCAAGCTTGGGACTTTGTCTTGTCGGAGTGTAAATAGTTATGGAGCTATTGTGCCTCTTGTTATCTTGGTTCCTTCTGGGCTTCTCATCTATGTCGGCAGCGTGTTGTACGCCTTGACCCGTTAGGTTTCTACTTTTCTTGCCCCGTATTGTCTCTATTTTCAAGAGGGGAAAACAGGTTTTTCAGGTGCTTGTATGGATTAAAAATTGTAACAAGATGAGCTTCCATGTTCCTTGACCCTTTTAAACTTCAATTATGATGGGTTTAGTGCACGAGTTCTTAAATTACGTGGATGCAAGAAATTGTTGCTTGATAATTTGATGTTCTTGAATCCATTGTTGCTATATATTAGATTTCCCCCGCCCCCAATTTCAACTCTTTTTTGTTGCTTTACCATAATTTGTCACTTTCATTTCTGGGTTATGCTTGATAATTTGATTTTCTTTGAAACCATTTTTGCTATCGTTGTCATTGTTCCATCATTCTGAAGTAGATGAATTAGGATTTCATCTCCCAAATTCTCATTTTTTTGGTTGTTTTAGCCATAATTTGTCACTTTTGTATCTGGCTTATGCTTACTAGTATGCTATATGATCATCAAGGGAGATTTTTGTTATGTATGAGAGGCAAACAGAGGATGGATTGAGAATTGTAACTAGATGGTCTTCCATATTCCCTTACCTGTCTCAACTTGAATTTTACCTGATAATTTGATGTTCTGAGGAACCACTTTTACTGTTCTTGTCATTGATTTGCATTCGGAATTATCTGAGTTAAGGATGGAAAAATTATATTGGAGGTGGAGTATGGTGGGGATCAGATAGTTGATTACTATGTTCTGTCTGCCAGATTAGTCTTATCTGTTCTCTGTAGCAAATTTCTCTACAATCTTTTGTTCATTTTGTTTTGCATGCAATTGCATTTATTTTAGGGATTACCTTGATGGAGACATCAAGGTGTACAGGCGCAAGAAGAAGAAGAAGCAACCATCTTTGTGGCTGGAAGAATAGAAAGAAGAAAAAGAAAAAAGAAGGAAGAAGGAAAGCTCGATCCAGCCATTCCAACGCTGGATCGAGTCCCTTTCTCATTCCAGATTTTAGCAAGATCTTGTGGGCCTCATTAGTTATTAGTTTAGTAGTTTATTTGTAGTATATTCTTTTCCTTGTTAATCTTTTAATTAATTAGGAAACTACTTTATTGGTTGATTAGTTTTTAGGAAGTCTTTATTTACTAGTCAATTGACTCTTTTTATTTTTAGTAACTAAATTGATATTTATATAATGGCTTAGGCCACGGTTGAAGGGAATGAATGCTAATTGAAAAAAAGGCCAAGAGCAAACCCCCACCCCTCTCACGGTTCTCTCTCTCTCTCTCTCGTTTTTCTCACTTTTCTCTCTCGCCTCTTTCTTCTCTTAGTCTCTCGGCTCTCTCTTCTCTCTTCTTTCTTGTCTTGCCTCCTTCTCTTTTTTTTCCATTCCTATTTTTCTGCTGCTGTTTTTGTTGCTGCTGATCTCCCCTATCGATGCTCACTGTTGCTGCTACACACTGCTGCCATTACCTCACTGCTGCTGCTACATATTGCTGCCATTACAATACGGCTGCTGCTACACATTGCTGCCATTACATCACTGTTGCTGCTACACACTGCTACCATTACCTCACTGCTGCTGCTATACACTGCTACCATTACATCACTGCTGTTGCTACACATTGCTGCCACTGCTATTGCTACCCTTGGCTGCTGCTACTCTCGGTTGTTGTTTATTCTCCACTGGTGCTGATCTCTCTACAATCGGCTGGACTTGTCTTCATCAACTAAAGGTGGACTGCATCTCTTTATTTTGGAGGACCTTGATCTCTTCTTCTCTCCTCAGATCTGAACAGCAGTATGGTAAAATATTAAACTAAACCCTCCCCACCTCCATTAATCCCTATTATATATTGCAGCCCATTGACGTTGAAGCTAGCCTTTGCCCTTTGTTTATGCCTATTTTTACCGGTTGTTTAAGTTGTTTCGTCACTGTTATATCTCCAAAGAACTCTTGTTGATTTTCTACTTTAGTTGGTTGCTAGAGGATATTGATTGTTTGCATATCTAATTTGGGTGTCTAGATTGATTTGTGCTGAACCTAACATTCGTATGTCGTTTGTTCCCTTCCCCATGTCCCCACTTGAAACTTGAGTAAGAATTTATGTGTTTTTCCGTCTAGATTATTATTGCTTTTGGCTACTTTGTTTATTAGTCTCGTTTTATCTTGCATGCTTAATCTTGTTTGCTGAGTTTCTTTGGTCCTATCTACCTAAGCCCCTTGAGTTAACCCTACCTAGTTAGTTAAACTTGTAGGAGACCTAGTCACCTAGGAACCCCCTACATCATACCCTATGTGCACTGGTTTGATAATTGGCTGGCAGAGATTTTTTGGAGTCAATAATAAATGGCTATAAAACAGTTTTTGTCTTTGGTTAGGAGGGGCGAGGGCTGGGGTGTTGCCAAGAGAATTAGTGTTGAAATAAAATCAGCCTCACATAAGACAAGTTGGTCCAAATATAACAGAGCTAGCAATAGAAGGAGATGTCAATACACCAGATAGGGTACTTCAGGGAGTATACAATCCTTTGGACTGAAGCTCTCTTCATTATTGTTGCGTGAAAGGACGATACTACATTGTCACATCTGATATGAACAAATATGTTATGACCAGACAAATCTTCAAGAAGAAGAGGGAGGGTAAAAGAGAAAGAAAGGAAGAAGGAAGACTTGAGAAAAAGAAAGTGTGTATTAAAATTCCATGCCGCCCTCTCTGTTCAGGATTTCTATTTATCACATTAACTAACTACTAACAAACTTCTAATCAGTTCTAACCACTTAACACGTTAGCTAACAACTTGCTAATGGACAGCATCATCTGAGAATTATATCATCTTGTAATCCCTGGTCCAACTTGGCTTCTTCCTATTTCGGTTACTCCTCACCCTGCCTTGCTGTCCCTGCTGATCTGGAGCACTAGCTTGATCCTTGGGCTGTTGCTGTTCCAGCTCTTGTTCCAAATGCGCCTCTGCCCCTAACTCTCTACTAACTGTACCAATAACCTTCTTTTGATCCAATATAGATCCATTCATGACATTCCCATCTGCATAAAAAATGACCTTGTCCTCAAGGTTGAGACAAGGTTGAGCTCAGAAAAGCGTTCCACAAAAGGTTTAAAGTTTTCCCATGTAGCATCCTCCACAGCCATGCCCTCCCATTGAACCAGAGTCTGTTGCACAAGTTCATTCTGTAGAATAACTTCCCTAGTGGAAAGGATAGCTAAAGGGGTGTGGACAGGTTGCTGATGATGACTCAGAACAGGTAACACTCCAACAACATCACATTGAGGGTCTCCCCGAAATGGTTTGAGCAGAGAGACATGAAAAACAGGGTGTATTCTGCTCCCTGGTGGTAACTGGAGATGATATGCGACCTTGCCTACCCGTTTGAGTACCTGAAATGGCCCATAGTATCTCTTGCTGAGTTTCTGATTGGATCTGAAAGTCATGGTCTGTTGTCTATAGGGTTGTAACTTGAGTAAGACCCAATCACCCTCATTGAAATTTAAGTCTCTCCTATGGCCATCAGCATTATGCTTCATTGTCACCTGAGCATTCAAGAGGTTGGTCCGAAGGCGGTGAAGTAATTCAGTTCTGTTACTGAGCTCATTTTCAACAGCCTCCACCTGTGTTGTTCCCCCAATGTAATCTGGCAGAGCAGGAGGTAGCCGCCGCCCATATAAAGCTTGAAAAGGAGACATTGCAATGGTTGTATGGTGGGATGTATTGTACCACAACTCAGCCCAGCTCAGAAACTTGAGCCATTGGGAAGGTTTCTCGTGAACAAAGCATTGTAAATACTGTTCCAAACATCTGTTGAGAGCCTCAGTTTGGCCGTCCGTTTGAGGATGATAAGCTGTGCTGAATTGAAGGATAGTACCACTGAGCTTGAACAATTCTTTCCAAAACTGACTCAGAAAAATGGTGTCTCTGTCAGATACAATGGTCCGAGGAAATCCATGCAGTTTGACCACCATTTGAATGAATAAATGAGCCACCTTAACTGTATTATAAGAAGTTGGTAGCCCACCGAAATGTGCATACTTGGTAAGTCGGTCAACCACCACCAAAATCACAGAACCTTGTGAAATAGGTAAACCAGTAATGAAATCGAGTGAAATATCTTCCCAAACCCGTTGAGGCACAGGTATGGGTTGTAACAGACCAGCCGGTCTTGTGGTAAGGGATTTAGTGTGTTGACAAAATGTACACTTGCGTACAAAAGCTTCCACATCCTTTCGCATTGCGGGCCAAAAAAAATTTGCTGCAACTCGTTTGAAAGTGCGCAAGGAACCAGCATGCACTCCTAAAGGGCTGGAATGAAATTCTAATAAAATAGAATGCTTAAGAGGGGAAGTGGAACTGATCACTGCCCGATTCTTGAAATAAAGTACCCCCCTCGAACTTCATATCCTGAATCATTCAATAATCCTGCATGCCATTGCTGATGTAGCGTTTGTAATTCTGATTCCTGTAGATTAGCTTGTAATAAAGCATCAACAATATCAAATTGAGGAACTGAAAATGCGAATTGAGAAGCGACATCAACTACAGCCTCCCCCACCAATTCAGAAACCCTGGAGAGAGCATCTGCTACAGGATTATCCTTCCCAGGCCTATAAATGATTTGATAAGTATAACCCATCAACTTACTAAGGTAGTGATGCTGCTCTGGAGTCTGAATCACTTGAGTCATTAATTCCTTCAAACTCCTAAGATCAGTCTTAATAATGAACCGTCTCCCGAGCAAGTAATGGCGCCATTTAAGAACAGCTTCAGAAATAGCAAACAACTCCCTCACATAGGTGGAAGCAGCCCTCATTCTTGTGGATAACTTCTTATTGAAAAATGCCAATGGGTGACCCTCTTGACTGAGTACAGCACCAACGCCCGCTCCAGAAGCATCAGTCTCCACCTCAAAATCTATTGTGAAATTGGGAAGGGCCAATACTGGAGCAGAGGTCATCACCTTCTTCAAGTTATCAAAGGCAGTTTGAGCTGCTTCGGTCCATTGAAAGGCTTCTTTTTTTGCAGATTAGTCAAAGGGGCAGCAATACTGGCATAATGACTTATAAACTTTCTATAGTAACCAGTGAGCCCCAAAAATCCTCGTATTTGCTTCAAATTTTGTGGAGTTGGCCACTGCAACATGGCACTGATCTTGTTACTGTCAACATGGACACCGCGACTGGAAACTATGTGGCCCAAATACTCCACCGATTCTTGGCAGAAAAAACATTTGTTGATCTTAGCGTACAACTGATTAGTATGCAGAGATTATAACACAATCCTCAAGTGTGAAATATGTTCAGAAATAGAGGTACTGTACACCAATATATCATCAAAAAAAAGAAAAAACAATGACAAATTTGCGTAGGAAGGGCTTAAAAACAGCATTCATAAGAGCTTGAAAGGTGGAAGGTGCGTTGGTTAGGCCAAAAGGCATGACAACAAACTCATAGAGTCCTTCATGCTTACGAAATGCAGTTTTGGGAATGTCTTTTTCATGAACCCGAATTTGATGATAGCCCGCACGTGAGTCAAGCTTAGTAAACACACTAGCCCCACACAACTCATCCATGAGTTCTTCAATTGTCGGTATCGAGAACCTATCTCGCACAGTAATGGCATTTAATGCTCTATAGTCAATACAAAAACGCCATGTCCCATCCTTCTTTTTAACAAGTAATACAGGTGAAGAAAAAAGACTTGTACTATTCTGGATAATATCCTGCTCCAACATTTCTGCAACTAATCTTTCTATCTCTGATTTCTGAAATTGTGGATATTTGTAAGGCCTCACATTAACTGGTTTTGCATCCGGTAACAAGTGAATTTGATGATCTAGTGCCCTTGTAGGAGGTAGACCCGTGGGAATGCTAAACACCTGATGGAATTCCTGTAACAGTGGCTGAACAGCAGGGTGGATTGTTGTAGGCACCAAATCCCTCTCTTCAACTACTTGGAGATGAAATATTGAAGCAATGCCTTCTAATGAGGCTAACTTCTTCAAATTCTTCAGGTGTAGAGGTTCATCAGAAATTAGTGGGTTTCCAACCAAATGAATCTCCTCACCATTCCATAAAAAATCCATTGTAAGCAATCTATAATCAGTCAATACTGGGCCTAACAACTCCAACCACTGAATTCCCAACACCACCTCGGCCCCTTCGATTGGTAATAGAAACAAATCAAAAGTGAAATCATGGCCTTGAAAATGGAGTGTGACAGCCTTGCATTGTTGCTTGCATACCAAAAATTCCCCATTCCCCACATAAACTTTAAATTGTTTACAGGGACTGATTGTTAACCCCAACCGTTGAGCTACACTCTCCTTAAGAAAATTGTGTGTACTACCACTATCAATCAGAATTTGAAGATAGTATTCTGCAATTTTTCGTGTTAGTCTAATTGTTCGTGGATTAAGTTGCCCAGCAAAGGCATGCATGCTAATTTCATGTAGAGTAATATCCTCTGTTCCCTCATCTACAATAGTAGTACATAGTGTATCTTCTTCCGGGTTGAAATCGTCTGCAATTCCGATCTCGTACAATTTCGTGCAATACCACCTTCAGGCGGTGACACGTGTATTGATACCAATACAATGGTCCAGATCTGATTTAAATGTCTTTTCACTGATTTAATGTTTTATTAGTTGTACCAGATCTAGATCATTGTATTGGTATCAATACACGTGTCACCGCCTGAAGATGGTATTGCACGAAATTGTACGAGATCGGAATTGCAGACGATTTTTTTCCATCTTCTTCCTCATCTATAGAGTCCCCCACTAATAACAAAAATCTGTGCTTGCATTTCTGTCCTTTAACAAACTTTTCATCACAATTATAACACAGACCTTTTTCCCTTCTAGTGTTAAGTTCTTCAGAGGAAAGTCGTCGAATAGGTACCTGTTTAGTCGTCACAACATTAAGAGGGGCTGATGAAGAGGAAGGAGCTGTTGGTGGAGGTCCTAAAATCCCCGAAGTGGTCATAGCTGGTCTCGTCACAGAAGGTTTCCAAGAATGGCGAATATCCAGATATTTCAGCTCATGAAGTTTTGCTAGGCTCATAGCGTGTAGCAGTGAAACAGGTTGAGCAACCAAAAGCTCTCTCTGCAATTCGGGCTTCAACCCCGAAACAAATATACTGATCAAGAATGCTTCAGATAATCCAGTAACTTTTGGTAGATAGGGTCTCAAACTGATCCTGGTAATGAACCACTGTAGAAGTTTGCTGCAATCGTACCAACACGCCTCTATGATCTTCAAACAAGGAAGGGCCAAATCGAGTAGATACAGCTTGAAGAAACCCATTCCAACCTTGGATCAGACCACTGGACTTCATCCATTGGAACCAATTGAGAGCAACGCCATCAAGATGAAAAGAAACAATTGACAGTCTCGTATCTTCAGGAGTGCCATGAAAATCAAAAAATTGTTGAATCTTGAAAATCCAACCTGAAACATCAGAGCCATCGAATCGAGGAACTTCCAATCGCATAAATCTTGAATTTCCTTGGGCGTTAGCTGAAATCACGGCTCCTGTGGGCTCCGGGCATGGCTGGTTTGTTAGAACTCCCTATGGGTTTGAGTTTGAAACCCTATTGAGGAAACCACACAGGAAAAACAAGAACACGAATCTAATAAAATTATGGAGGATCGATTTGTACCTTTCACCAAGTATGCTGAAGATGATTGATGTTGGTCACTCCCACTTTCGCTCTCTTGGCTTGGCTATGGATCTTCTACAGCCCCTTAAACCTCCTTGGTTCTCTCACTTTAGTGGTAAAGTGGGAAAGAGTGAATAATGGCTGTAGGGACCCAAAACCTAGTATTTATAATACTGTCCTGCACTCAAAACCCTAAACCACAATGGGTTGAGCCAGCATATCCCTAAGGGACTGTAGAAGTCAAATTGCATGAACCGGTTCGGTCCACTCTCAAGCTTAGGGATATGCTGGCTCAACCCATTGTGGTTTAGGGTTTTGAGTGCAGGACAGTATTATAAATACTAGGTTTTGGGTCCC
>NW_024868779.1:0-18587 GCF_013358625.1 Macadamia integrifolia | reverse complement strand
AGAAATGAGAAGAAGAAGAAGGAAAGAGAAGGAAAGAGAAGGAAGATGAAGAAAGAGAAGTGAGGAGTGAACTCACTCACCTCAGGTTGCTCCTAGATCAACTCTGCACCCAGGTAAGTGAACTTACTACTACAGCAGGGTTAATTAAGTAATTTCATGTAGATTGGGCAGATAGGGTTAGGGTTTTACCCAATTGTTTATTGTCAGGGAATCCCTGTGAGCAGAATAGCTGCCCAGTAAAAAAAAAAAAAAAAACCCTGATTTCTATGGGCTATTGGGGACCCAATTGGTAAAAACCCTATCCTTGCTAAACCCTAGAACCTAGGACCCCTCCTTTTTCAGTAGGGGTTGTGCAATAAGAGTTGAAATAGGGTTGATTTGGTGGAAATTCTGCCAAACCCCTAGGAACATAATTTTATTCAAGCTGGAATTATGCAATAGGGGCTGAAATAATTATGTTAGGTTAGTACTTATGAATGTTCATCTCAAATTGATGGCCAAGGTATGAAAAATACCCTAATTATGCAGATCTCTTTAAATTCCTAAACTATTCCTATAAAATTGGACTATATCAGTTTTGGGTGTAATAAATTGAAACCCAAAATTGGTTCAACTTGGCATTTAGCCTTTTCCTTATTGACCTAAGATAAGTATTGGAAATTCAAAATGAAAAATTGATGTAATTCAGGCACTACAACAACCATGGTACAGAGTATAGAAAATGCAGAATCAGATTCTACAGAATAAAAGGAGGAATCAGCAGGTCCCAATAGCCTAGTCGGTTTTGACCTAGGCAACCCACCAATTAGGGTTCCCCAAGCCAGATGGGCTGTGTAATAAGTTACTAGACCTTTGGACATAAGTTTGAATTTGTATATATAAGAATTAATGAGAAACATAACCCATGACTGTAGGGTCCAATGTTTGGAATTTCATATGATCTCGAGGACTGTAAGTGTGGATGAAACCCCTTCATCCAATGAGGATCTATTAGTGATTCTCTATATCTAATTCTACTATAGAAAAGGTTTAAGAAATCAAGGAATCAATATGTATATAAGAAGGAACAGACAAAGACCTCTATAGGTTGGGTATGGGAATGCTATACTTAAAGAAAGTAGGTAAAATGTAAGAATTTGTGATGTACCTAATGATTTAAATATCTGTTGAATAGGGAACATAAATGATAGTGTGATAATTTTCTTGAATCTAAGAAGTGAACTTGCCAAAACTGAATACCAAGGTGAGTGGGTGCCCGTCTTAACCCCTCCATTCTTTTGTTGTGTTTGTTTAATATTGTTTATGCATTAAATTGCTTATGTATGTGCATTTACATTTACCTGCATTTATTCTTTGATGATATTATTGTGATGGAATAGGATGGAATGGAAATGAGAAAGGTAAGACAGGTGAGATGGGTCACGTGCAGGTGCCCATGTTTGTATGTGTGATTGCAATGATTGATTCTGCATCATTTAGAATGTTGGGTTAGGTATCACAACCCCATGTGTTACACTCCTTGTCCATAAGGGGAGTTAGGTACGGACTAATCCTGAATTATGTGGCTACCTGATCAGTAGTGCACTTGTGATGAGATGTGTGGTATCAACTATGGATGTGAGACATGATACGATGTACTATATGTCTGTGACTATATTTATGATATAGGGTTACCTTTTAGGGGTTAACCAGTGTGGCTCAGGACCCATACCGGCATTGGCTGGCTCCTGGCTACAGCGTAGCTTGTATACCTGAGGCCCAACGTACAGGGTAGGGTATGCCACCTACGTTGGTAGCACTTATACCCATAAGCGATGAAACCTAGTAATGGATTAGGAATTTTGTATAGTTAATTAAATGGACTCATGAGCAACATTCTCTATGTGTGGAGCATGCATTGCATATGAATATATATGCTTGTTCTCCCCCACCACTCATTGAGTATTACTAGTGCTCACCCCTTATATTTACTCCTTCTAGATGTCGAGGTTGAACCCAATATTTTGCTGACTTTCTGCATTGATTACGAGACAGTGGTCATGGATAACTTGGCCAATCTTCAAAAAGATGGAATTAACCATGGAATCGACCGCGAATGTGACGATTGTACCTACGGAGGCCAATTCTTCTGAGGAATAGGATGGACTATTCCCATGTCTTTTTGTGTACATATTTCTGTTGATGCATACTCTAATGTATATTGTCTACTACTGAGATACTATAAACTGTGAATATTCTCTTTTAGTAAGGTAGATAACTCTCATCTGGATAATTGTAAATATATCTTATCACTTAGTTGGCATTGGAACTTATGTAAGATATTTTTTGTTGGACTGTGCATATGTATATAAACTCTGATCTTTCGTAGTGTAATTGTGGTGTTATGGTCTGCCCTAGTCTAGATCCTAGAGAAACAGGCTGACTGGATACAGTGAGGTGTCCAGTGCCGCATGCCTTAGCCTATTGGAGGCAACGTGTGACATTTAGTGTATTGACAAACTACACAATTGTGTACAAAAGCTTCCACATCCTTTTGCATTGCGGGCCAAAAAAAAATTGCTGCAACTTGTTTGAAAGTGCGCAAGGAACCAACAGGCCCTCCTAAAGGGCTGGAATGAAATTCTAACAAAATAGAATGCTTCAGAGGGGAAGTGGAACTGATCACTACCTAATTCTTGAAATAAAGTAGCCCCCCTCGAACTTCATATCCTGAATCATTCAATAATCCTGCATGCCATTGCTGATGTAGCATTTGTAATTTTGATTCCTGTAGATTAGCTTGTAATAAAGCATCAACAATATAAAATTGAGGAACTGAAAATGCGAATTGAGAAGTGACATCAACTGCAGCCTCCCCCACCAATTCAGGAACCCTGGAAAAAGCATCTGCTACAGGATTATCCTTCCCAGGCCTATAAATGATTTGATAACTATAATCCATCAACTTACTAAGATAGTGATGCTAGTCTGGAGTCTGAATCACTTGAGTCATTAACTCCTTCAAACTCTTGTGATCAGTCTTAATAATGAACCGTCCCCCGAGCAAGCAATGGAGCCATTTAAGAACAGCTTCAGAAATAGCAAACAACTCCCTCACATAGGTGGAAGCAGCCCTCATCCTTGTGGATAAATTTTTACTGAAAAATGCCAATGGGTGTCCCTCTTGACTGAGTACAGCACCAACGCCCACTCCAGAAGCATCAGTCTCCACCTCGAAATCTATTGTGAAATTGGGAAGGGCCAATACTGGAGCTGAGGTCATCACCCTCTTCAAGTTATCAAAGGCAGTTTGAACTGCTTTGGTCCATTGAAAGGCATCTTTTTTTAGTAGATTAGTCAAAGGGGCAGCAATACTGGCATAATGATGTACAAACTTTCTATAGTAACCAGTGAGCCCAAAAAATCCTCGTATTTGCTTCAAATTTTGTGGAGTTGGCCACTGCAACATGGCACTGATCATGTTACTGTCAACATGGACACCGCGATTGGAGACTATATGGCCCAAATACTCCACCGATTCTTGGCAGAAAAAACATTTAGTGATCTTAGCGTACAACCGATTAGTATGCAGACATTGTAACACAATCCTCAAGTGCGAAATATGTTCAGAAATAGAGGTACTGTAGACCAATATATCATTAAAAAAAAAAAATGACAAATTTGCGTAGGAAGGGCTTAAAAACAGCATTCATAAGAGCTTGAAAGGTGGAAGGTGCGTTGGTTAGGCCAAAAGGCATGACAACAAACTCATAGTGTCCTTCATGCATACGAAACGCAGTTTTGGGAATATCTTTTTCATGAACCCGAATTTGATGATAGCCCGCACGTAAGTCAAGCTTAGTAAACACACTAGCCCCACACAACTCATCCATAAGTTCTTCAATTGTCAGTATCAGGAACCTATCTCGCACAGTAATGGCATTTAATGCTCTATAGTCAATACAGAAACGCCATGTCCCATCCTTCTTCTTAACAAGTAATATAGGTGAAGAAAAAAGACTTGTACTATTCTGGATAATACCTTGCTCCAACATTTCTGCAACTAATCTTTCTATCTCTGATTTCTGAAATTGTGGATATTTGTAAGGCCTCACATTAACTGGTTTTGCATCCGGCAACAAGTGGATATGGTGATCTAGTGCCCTTGTAGGAGGTAGACCCGTGAGAATGCTAAACACCTAATGGAATTCCTACAACAGTGGCTGAACAGTAGGGTGGATTGTTGTAGGCACCAAATCCCTCTCTTCAACTTCTTGGAGATGAAATATTGATGCAATGCCTTCTAATGAGGCCAACTTCTTCAATTTCTTCAGTTGCAGAGGTTCATCAAAAATTAGTGGTTGCCAACCAAATGAATCTCCTCACCATTCCATAAAAAATCCATTGTAAGAAATCTATAATTAGTCACTACAGGGCCTACCAACTCCAGCCACTGAATTCCCAACACCACCTTGGCCCCCTCGATTGGTAACAGAAAAAAATCAAAAGTGAAATCATGGCCTTGAAAATGGAGTGTGACAGCCTTGCATTGTTGCTTGCATACCAAAAATTCCCCATTCCCCACATAAACTTTAAATTGTTTACAAGGGCTGGTTGTTAACCCCAACCGTTGAGCTACACTCTCCTTAAGAAAATTGTGTGTACTACCACTATCAATCAGAGTTTGAAGATGATGTTCTGCAATTTTTCCTGTTAGTCTAATTGTTCATGGATTAAGTTGCCTAGCAAAGGCATGCATGCTAATTTCATGTAGAGTAATATCCTCTGTTCCCTCATCTACAGCAGTAGTACATAGTGTATCTTCTTCCTCATCTATAGAGTCCCCCACTAATAACAAAAATCTGTGCTTACATTTGTGTCCTTGAACAAACTTTTCATCACAATTATAACACAGACCTCTTTCCCTTCTAACGTTAAGTTCTTCAGAGGAAAGTCGTCGAATAGGTACATGTTTGGTCGTCACAGCATTAAGAGGGGTTGATGAAGAGGAAGAAGTTGCTGGTGGAGGTCCTAAAATCCCCGAAATGGGCATGGCTGGTCTCATCACAGAAGGTTTCCAAGAATGGCAAATATCCAAATATTTCTACTCATGAAGTTTTGCTAGGCTCATAGCGTGTAGCAGTGAAATAGGTTGAGCAACCAAAAGCTCTCTCTGCAATTCAGGCTTCAATCCCGAAACAAATATACTGATCAAGAATGCTTCAGATAATCCATTAACTTTGGTAGATAGGGTCTCAAATCGATCCTAGTAATGAACCACTATAGAAATTTGCAGCAATCGCACCAATGCGCCGCTATGATCTTCAAACAAGGAGGGGCCAAATCGAATAGATACAGCTTGAAGAAACCCATTCCAACCTTGAATCAGACCACTAGACTTCTTCCATTGGAACCAATTGAGAGCAACACCATCAAGATGAAAAGAAGCAACTGACGGTCGAGTATCTTCAGGGGTGCCATGAAAATCAAAGAATTGTTGAATCTTGAAAATCCAACCAGAAACATCAGAGCCATCGAATCGAGGAACTTCCAATCGCATAAATCTTAAATTTCCTTGGGCGTTAAGTTAAATCATGGCTCCTGTGGGCTCCGTGCATGGTTGGTTCGTATCCCTCACAGATGCTGCGTTCATGTGAGCGAGAGCGTCCATGACCAAGGCCTGCAACCCTTTCAATGACTGAGTAATCTCGTCAAGCTTAGCATCGTTGTCTTTCTTATACTTATTATGGTTTGCCTGTAGGTTCTTGAGCTGCTCATCAACCTTAGCACCTGCACGAGTACCATCTACCATGGGAGGAGCAGTGAAAGCACCAATTGTTATGACCAGACAAATCTTCAAGAAGAAGAGTGAGGGAAAAAGAGAAAAAAAGGAAGAAGAAAGACTGAGAAAAAGAAAGCGTTTATTAAAATTCCATACTCACCTCTGTTCCGGATTTCTATTTATCACATTAACTAACTACTAACAAACTACTAATCAGTTCTAACCACTTCACACGTTAGCTAACAACTTACAAATGGACAGCATCATCTGAGAATTATATCATCTTGTAATCCCTGGTCCAACTTGGCTTCTTCCTATTTCTGTTACTCCTCACCCTGCCTTGTTGTCCCTGCTGATCTGAAGCACTAGCTCGATCCTTGGGCTGTTGCTGTCCCAGCTATTGTTCCAAATTCTCCTCTGCCCCCAACTCTCTAGTAACAGTACCAATAACCTGCTCTTTATCCAATATAGATCCATTCATGACATTCCCCCTTTTGGTTTTATCTATGGGATTCAAGGAGATCATTTTCCAATGAGAAAGAGAGAGACAAACACAAGGATGCAGGCACAGAAGCCATGCACCCGACATTACACCCAAAACCTACCATTCAATCAAGAGATCATTAACATAAAGGCAATTACCGAATCAACACAAGAGGAGCCAATATTTTACATGGTTCGGCCACGAGTCTGTGTAGGTCATTGGATGAGTCGAGGAAATCCATCATAACAAGAGAGATAGGACAGAGGTACAAAGATTACAAAGCAACACTCCCCAACCACCAATCAGGTTCTGAGTATCCGTGTGGATCGGCCGTATCAATCTATCTGGATTGGGTATTGGTGTAGGATCAAGGGTAAAATCATAAAATGAAATTATGTTTAATGAAAAATAGAGATAAAACTAACCGACCGAGGCCAATACGAACCAATACAAATCAATATCGAATCGATCAAAGCCAATATGAACCAATCCAAATCAGTTTCTTATCAGATTCCCAAGATTTAAATCCATGCCCACAACCCAAAAGCCCTGAAAAATCTGTCTCATGGTCGATGGTGTTGCCTCACCACAGTTTGCAGATTTCAAACTTTGGAAACGCATCCTTCTCATCTATCCCAAATAGAGCCTAAAAGAACCTCAAATGGTACTTTCTTAGGAACCCTAGAGAAGCCTTATATGCACCCATGAAACCTATTGGTCCAGCCAAAATTGAGCCGCCCAGCTCATGACCCAACCAAACCATTCATGAGCAAACTTGCTTAAAACCCATCCGATCTCGGCGTTTGGCTATGAATAAGGATAACCACCAACAACTCAATAATTAAGGATCCTCACTCCCTCAAGAGCCCACAAGACCCTAGGGTTTTGGGGAATTTTGCTTTGGCTATAGATTACAAACCCCGCAGGCTCGACTTAACTTATGATTTTTAAAAAAGATTGGATCCATCAGACTTTGATTGGTTGCGAGGAAAATTTATAGAAAAAGGGAGTGAAATAATCAAACTTAAAAGGAAACTTTTGTAACCGTTACCCCATGTGATAGTATAAATTACATAAATTTCTCATCATATTTGGTAATGATATATTTTACATGTACTTTTTATTTATATTTTATAGTAAAGAGTTTTAAATGTAAAGTAAAATGAAATTTAATAATCAAATATAGAATAAGTTAAAGTTGGTAAGATACTTGTCACATCAGGTAAATGATGACAAAATTTATATTTTTAAGTTTGAAAGTTTCACTCATTTTCCTTTTAATTATTTACCTTGCAACCTTGAGCCACTCACACGGGGTGTTTGGTGCTCTTCACTGCTTTCAGTAAAACTTGAATGATATGGACCCATGAAACTAGTTAGACCGAAAGCTTGGATATCCATCATTAGCCAAAAAAATATATATATATTTCGCCCTGCAACCAAAATAAAACATCAGCTCATGTATTTAACTCCAAAGACCAATACTGGACCTAGGGGTGTCAATATCTAAACCAGACCGGTTAATTGGACCGAACCGAACCGATTATGCCTGATCCTAACCAAACCGATGGCTTATTGGTCCGGTTTCGATTTGTATTTTAAATTGAATCCGGTCTCGGTTCTGTTCGGGTTAGACCATTGGGCCACCGAAAATGCCAAAAATGTGCACCGAAACTGGAACCGATCCAAACCGACCCGAGATAAAACTGAACTTAAAACTCACTAACCTAAGTGGGCCAACACTCAAGTGGGCGAAGCCCAAGTGTCCAACAGGACCAACACTAGCCCAAGTGCCCAACGTTTATCAACTTCAACCTGAAACTTGAAGTTGAAAGTGAAGATTGAAGCCTTAACCGCATACGCAGTTCACATTTCACACTACTCTAAAGTCTGAACCCATTTCAAAGCCTGCTGCCTGCTGGTTGCTGGTTGCTGGTTGCCGATTGTCCCTCGATGGGTAAATTTCGAAGCCTGCTGGTTGTCGATCGTCCCTCGACAGGTAAATTTCGAAGCCTGCTGGTTGTCGATCGTCCCTCAACAGGTAAAACTCTTTTTTTTTTTTTTTGGTTTGATTGCACGGTTTGCACATCGACAGTAACGACAGGTAAAGCTGTAAAGCTTGTGCTTTAATTGAGAACCAATGTTTCCCTCCTCTAACAGCCTTCAAGTTCTCTCTGTACAAATTTCAGCTCTTTCTCTGGTACTCCAGCCTTCAGGCATATCCTCTTTTGATTCAAGCTTATCATCTTTTTTTGACCCTTTTGTGAATAAAATATCTGAGACTCTGAGTTGTTAACATGTAAATCTGAAGTTAGCCGTAAATGGTGATATAATAGAACTGAAATGGGGTATCCGAGTATGCTTGTGAGGAGTTGGGTTGCATTAGTTGGATTTTAAAGAGGTTTATCATCCAATTAAACCATTCTAAATTTTCAATCTATTTGGTTGATCAAGTATTAAAACAAGATTCAAATTTCAGTCAATTTGATCCTTCCATATTTTATTTTTGAATCTTATTTCTGTTTTTTCAACTTCTTCAAATATGAGATTTTGAATCAAATTTCAGCATGCAATAGTGTATTATATAGGGCTAATTTAAGAAGGGAAAGTGATTAAGATTTATAGAGGATCTCTTAATTAGGGCATATTCTTATTTGCTTCCAACTTAAAGAGGTCATTTTTGAATTTGCAATGCTTGGTATTCTTATTTTATTAATATGTCATATGTTTTCTTATTAATTATAGAAATATCCATCAATATAGAAGATGAGCCCGATTGTGGGTCAGATGCTGATGTTATGTCTGATGATAGACCATATATTTCTGGAATTCCATCAACAGAACCTTCAAGTGTCGTAACACTTGAAACAAATGAAACTACCAAAAGGAAAAGAATGAGTGTAGTTTGGGATGAGTTCACAATCATTGATGGGAAGGGTTTTGATGATGGGAAGAACTGAGATGAATGCAAAAGATGTAAGCAAGTTTATAAGGTTGATAGTAATATTAATGGAACTGGAAGCCTTAGGAGACATATTCTACATTGCCCAAAAAGGGAAAACAAAGGAAACACAAGCACCCAAATTATTTTAGGTGTAAATGAAGGGAAAGTGAAGTTAAGAGACAAAAAAGTTGATCAAGATTTTGTGCGTGATAAAGTTACAAAGCTTATTGTGAGACATGAATTACCTTTAGTTTTTGTTGAGTATGAGGAGTTTAGAGAGTTAATTACATACCTTTTTCTAGACTATACCCATATTGCTCGAAACACACAAATGTCGGATATTTTGAGGTTATACAATTTGGAGTCCATTATAATCAAGAATTTACTTAATTCATTTGCTGGGAGGATTTCTTTGACGAGTGATTGATGGACATCTATCACTAATGATGGATACATTGCTTTGAGTGCCCATTACATTGATAAGGATTAGGTGTTGCATAAGAAGTTGTTGAAGTTTTGCATCATGCCACCTCTACACACTGGCATCCATATTTGTGAAATGGTTTCAAAAATCTTGTCTGACTAGGGTATTGATCGGAAATTGTTATCAATTACTTTAGATAATGCTACAGCTAATTTCTGTTTTGTTGACTTGCTGAAGAAAAATTTAAATTTGAAGAATGCTCTTTTATGTAGAGGATTACACTTTCATAATAGGTGTTGTGCACATATTCTCAATCTTATTGTACAAGATGGACTGAAACACATAGATGACTCTGTGGTGTTGGTGCGATCTAGTATAGCCTATGTGAAAGGATCACAAACAAGAAAAGTAAAATTCTTGGAAATTTGTAAGCAATTGGGATTACAAAGTAGTAAGGGCTTACGTGCTGATGTCTCCACAAGGTGGAACTCAACCTATCTCATGCTTGATTCTGTATTATTTTATTATAAAGCATTTGAGAACCTTGGACTAGTGGATGACAACTTTAAAACTTGTCCTAGTTCTGAACAATGGTTGAAGATTGAGAGATTAACGAGTTTTTTACGTCCCTTCTATACAATTACTGTTTTGCTTTCAGGTTCCAAGTATATCATAGCAAATTTATATTTTGAAAATGTTTGGGAGATTCACAAAAGTTTATTAGAAGAGGTATCACGTGGGCTCAACTTTATGAAGCCCGGTCTGATTTCGTGGTTGAACCGGTTTAACCATGCAGGAACCGAGCCAGAGGATGTTAGAGCGAGTTCCTTATGGGCTATGATGGCACGGGTGACCTTAAACACCGGCTGGCTTGACAAGTCCGAGCCAGTGCCAGAAGAGACGGGAGTGCCCAAACCGTGTACGTGCACCTACCATAAGGCTATGTACGGATAGAACAGGTATTATATCCGTATTTTAAGGTTATATACGTATGCTACATTGTATGCTTGGGGTGGGGTCCGAGCCGAGGTCCGAGCCCGGTCAAAATCCCAAGTTTTTACTCTCGGATGGGTATGTCAGGTGGGTACACCCACCCACCTGAGTGACCCATCCATCACTATTCACTTAAGTAGGAATAGTATATAAAGCTTTATGACTTCTTCTTTCCATTTATTACCCCCCGTACGTTTGGTGAGAAAAGTAAAGAGGAGAGAGAAAAAGAAAGGGAAGAAGAAAGGGAAGAAGAAAGGAAGGATTTCAGCGGCGCCGAAGCTCGATCTTGCCATTCCGGTGCCGGGAGAGTAATCTTCAACTCGAGATCTACAGTTGGAGGTAAAAAAAGCTGGGTTTTATAAACATTCGCCAAACCCACGCTTTAAACCCTTGATTCGAGTATGATTTCTTAAGATCTTGTAAACACCTCTTGAAATGATGGATCTAAGGTTTAATAGATGATTTATGTGTTGATTTTGAAGGATTTGAAGAGATATTGACAAGGTAGAAGGAGCATTGTGAGTTGGAAGTGATTTGGAGGGTTTGAAGTCATTCTTGAGCAAAGAAGGTAAGATGGTTCCCCTCACTCGAATCTAACTTAGATCTAAGCTAGAACCATCCTATAGGACTTTAAAGGTGTGAAGAATGGGGTGAGAAAAGCCCTATTTGGGTCCCCAAGGAATGGAGGAAGTTGAGAAGAAACTGGGGTTTTTCCGCCAAAATCGGCGGGTACAATCGGCGGGTCCCTACCCGCCTGAGAGCACCCACCTGAGAGGGCAGGGGGGTCCCTGGCCAAACCGGCGGGTAGGACCGGCGGGTCCTACCGGCGGGTCCATACCCGCCGGTCCAAACAGCAGGTAGGACCGGTGGGTAGACAGCCCACCTGTCCGACCCACCTGAGTGGCCAGAATGTGATTCTTAGGTCCGATCGAGCCCAAATCGGACGTGTGACCTTCTTTCGACGTTCTAAACACGATTTTGACTTCGGATTTCATTAATTTTGATTCTAAAATGGTGAAGTACTAACCCCACTCAATTATGTTAGGTTCACCAAAGCCTTCCCGATTCGCTCCGGATCTCACCCGTACCGAGCGGGACTCCTTGTACGCTACAAGTAAGTGGAGAGAGGACGTTTGGCCTTGTTTCAAGGCATTTGTTTGGCATTCATGTAACCATATCTAATCTAGTCATGTCATCATGAATGTGCTATATAGATTAGTCATTCCACTCATTGATGTGCATATATGCTATGTTTACTTTCAATTGCAAATTAAATGAGATGTTATATGTTGAATGTGGACATCATGTTGCATAAAGCATTGATAGATTAGATGCCGTGGTCGGCTTAGAAACGAATGCATTGGTGGCCCGTGGTATGGGACACGGTGGCACTATGCAGTCGTACTGCATATAGGGGCATGCGGTATTAGGATTCTCACCATCCCGTGCTACGACCCTTCCCAACAGGGTTGAGGTGTTGGGTTGCCATTTGGGGGGAAGCAGGGGTCGCGGTTGTCGGACACTGTGGCGGTTAGGCATTACGCCCGGCGAGTCATGTAGGACAGTCGGCAACCCCGGTGGTATTTCAAGAGGGCCAATCGTACTGCTTTTAAATTGCTGGAGTCAGCACTGTCATTTAATTTATTTACATTTCAGTTGAGAGCCGGTGGACGGCATTGTCTTTATTTTTCTGAGTACTCACGGTGGGCCTTCTCCAACAGCCCTATGGGCGTATCGCGGGAGGGAGTTCGTGGCTCGTACCCGGAGTATACGCGCACTGTGGTTGTAGTAGCACTAAAACCAAAGACTTAGTAATGTTGATTAGGTGTATGTGAATTTAAAATGAATTGCATGACATGTAGTGCATATGATGTGTTGTGTTGTGTGGATTGTGGTGTGTGGTCCACCTCTCTACTTACTGAGCTAGTGAGCTCATTCCACGTGTGCACCCCTTTTTAGATGCTTTTGCAGGTCATGCATATGAGGAGCATGGGGTGGGTCCCACAGTCGAGTTTCCAGAGGAGGACTGGTGGACCCCTGAGGAGTTTGAGCACGGCGTAGACTGCGCGTGTGAGAGCTGTGCTGCGGGACAGCAGTTTTGAGGCCGTGTTGAGCTCCACTACCGAGCCGAGCTGTGTACTCTGATGATTTTGATGATTTCCTGTATATACTTGATATTTGAACTTTATTCTTTTTGTGTATATATCATGCCTTCGGGCCCAAATTTATATAATTATGGTATCATCATTTGGGTATCAAGTATATGGGAATTATTTACAGGTAAAACTTAGTCTTCCGCTGATTTGATGAATTATTGTTAGTGTGTGTATGCTGTGGTGGAATACAGTATCTGATGATCCTGGCAGGTTTGGGTTAACCGGTGTTAACTCGGTCACCGCTCCGGTTCAGGGTGAACGGGGTGTGACAAACGGTGGTATCAGAGCGTGATGCTCTGCTCCACTCACAGCATACCATTAGAATCCCGTAGACTCTATAATAGGAAAATGGGGTTGGGTAAAGATAATAGCTTAAAGATTAAAAGTCAAAGAAAGAAAGTATAAAAAATGAGGTTATGTTATAAGTTGCATTCATGGCATGCGTGAGTGTAGATAAAGGGTAATTAGATTGGAACTATAACCTATAAAGTACTATTTCGACGAAATTTCGGCAGCATAACGGCGTAAAATGGGATTTCCAAAAATTTTACACAAAACCTGATAAACAACAGATAATAATATAACAAAGAGCACAAATAGAAAAGTCACATCACCACAAAACCACACAGGAACTCCACATATGAAAACATTATAATAGTCCAATATCCAAAGATATTTCATTCCATAAATGAAATTCAAGTACATTGCAATTACAAGGAATGAGATAAATAAATACACAATGTCTACAGAAAGAGAGAAAATGGATGAACAGCTAGTGTGGGCAAGCCAACCCCTCACTGGTCGTCGTCATCGTCGTCGATGATCACCACATTCGCCGGAGGCCTGGAGTTAACGTCGAAGCGGTGATCGTAATAATCGAACCTCGCGTTCACCACCTGTACCTCCCTCCGAAGCCGGCCATAGTCTGCCGAAATAGCATTGGCCCTAGTGTCCAAGTCCTGACCCAGCCTACGGAAGGAATCCTCCAAGGTGGTCTGCCTGGAGGCAATCTCGTCCAGCCGCCTCAGTATCTGGACCTGGCCATCCTGCAATGCCCGCATGGAGGCTGTCCTGTCCTCATAGTCGTAGTCACCACTCCCAGGTGGTGGGGCTCCATATGGTGGGGCTGCAGCTCCGGAAGAACTAGGACCCGGACCTCTCGACTCCTGAGGCACCTCCTCAGGGATGCTGCCGCCCATCAGATCCTCCTCCTCGTCCTGAGGAACGTAGTCCTCGTCCTCCTCACTGGACTCCTCCTCCATGAGGACATCCTCTACAGGGGCAGCCCTCCTACCCCTACCTCTCCGGGCTCCCGCTCTAGGAGGTGAATCCATGAGGGTGTGGAGACCCATCTTCAAGAGGTTGCTCCGATCGAACCTATCAGCCGGAGTTTTCCCCTCCTCTCCGCTCAGGTCCACCCCGAAGAACTCGAAGATCCTAGTGAGGATCCTGCCGTAAGGGAATCCTCCGTCCTCTGGGTGGGAAGCATGGTGCTCCATCGCTCTGAGGATGATATAGGGAAGGCACAAGTGCTCCCCGCCTCCCTCTGCGGCCGTAAAAATACAGAATGCTATAAAAGCTGTCATGAAACCTACCTGGTTCCGATGACCTCCTCTGGGGAGCAGGTTGAACTGGATCAACCGGGCGAAGAGACGGACCTCAGGGAAGAAAGATGTCTCGGACTCCGGGCGACTGCTGCTGCCGCATATGGTCTCATATATGAAGTCCGGTGTCTCCATGCTCATGAACGGTCCCTGAGGCCTACTCCTGGGGGGACTGTAGTATCGGTGTCCCGCCGCCGATATACCCAATATACTGGCCAAGGTGCCTACCGTCAGCTGGATATCCACTCCCTTCACCAGGCTGCTGATAGTGAATTCCCCGTACTGATACGACACCGCGAGGTTGCAATAAAACCGACGGACAAGCTGCTCGTAGCACGGTCGGTCCACCTGAAGAATAGTGTCCCAGCCCAATGCTAAGAACCTCTCCTGAAGCTGGGCCTTGTGGAAGTCCTCGACTACCACGGTCTTTTCCATCAACACTGGCCCCTTCAGGAAATTAGGCCAGTTGGCTGCGGCCTCTGCACTGGTGAAGTGCTCCTCATCATAGTCTGAAGGGTCAGACTGAACAGGTGCAGGTCTCCCTGTGCGATGAGCTGAAGTGCTGGTCTCCGCACTTTTCCGCTTAGAGGCGGTGGTCTTGCGTCGAACGCCAGAGGAAGATGGCCCTTTGCCGGTGCGAGAAGACATTCTGGCAATAAGGAAAGAAAGGTGGGTTAGTACAGCAAGAAAAGACAGCAGCATTAAAGAAGGAAAGCCAAAATCCAATTCATGCAAAGACGGGAATGGCAACGATATAGAAATGATAGCAAACTTATAACATGAAACATGGTAAATGACGACGCATGGAAATGTGTCAAAACAGCAAAGGACAGCAAAAGCAAAGAGTATAATTAAAATGAGGAAAATTCAAGTCCATGGTGCAAATTCGAATAAAATGGAGAACAACCGGAGACCATAGGACTAAGATGAGATGACGTAGCAGTGGGATGATGGAAATGCAAGAACCTGCCCCAAATAGACTATAGAGTTCTATAAATACAAGTATGAATGAAAATCAAGGAAATCAATGACAAAAAGAGGGATTTCTATGGAACTACATGGGGATTTCAAACATAATGGATGATTCAATGAAATCTAACTCATATCTAGCGTAAAACAAGCGAAATGTATTGCAAAGGAGTCGTCAATTTGAGCAAAACAGTAAGGATTGAAGAAACCCCAAATTTGGGAACCTAGGGCATCAATTTGGGTTTTTTCTCCAAATGAAGTGAGAAATTCCTATAAACTACAAATGAGCACAGTGGAATCATCACAAACACTTAGTAATACTATTCTATGGTGGAAATTATGGAAAAGAAGCTTAGACAGTAAACTCTATACATGCATTTCACCCAAATAGAAATTCTGAGAAAGAGGAAGAAGAAGAACTTACTTGAATGAAGGTGAGTTGAATCTTCTCTAAAGCGTCGATTGGGTGAGTAGACTCATGAGTGGAAGCGCCGAGTAAACTCCCAAAATCGTCCAAGAGGAAAAAGGAAGTAAAAGAAGGGAGAGAAGGAGAGTGACAGACAAAACAGGGCCATTTTGGCCCTGTTCGTGTTTTATCTCGGGCATGACCGGCGGGTCAGACCGGCGGGTCCCTACCCGCCGGTGACACCCGCCGGTTTGGGGTGCTGGGACCGGCGGGTCAGACCGGCGGGTCCCTACCCGCCGGTTCATCCCACCGGTTTGGACAGAAGGAAAAAATTTTAAAATTTTAAAAATTTTCCTTCTTTGTCTTTTCCCTTCTTTTCTCCTATTATGAATGCATTGGTTTTATGGTGAATATTAATCCTATGGTCAATATGCTACGGTCAAGTGGGACCATTAGCATGTATGTTGTAAACTTTGCCTGTATCTTGGAATTGAGCTATGATTAATTACAGGCTATCATACACTACAACACCTCACATAATGGCATATGATTGTGTGCCTGAATCAGTCTATGGTGTTTAACCAATATGGTGTGTGATATGTTCCAGGTACAAGGATACGATGGTACGTACTAGATCCGGTAGTAATGCCCGAGGTACCTCGCGGGGTCCTCGTCGGGTCGGTCGACCACAAAATCCCAGGGGGGCCCGTTCTGTGGGGCATACCTCACCTCCGCTACCTGCAGAGACCCATGGTCAGGGTGGGGCACATGGGGACCCACCTATGACTGCACTCCCGGACCCTCCACCGGTCATTACACCGGGAGATGTTGCTACAATAATTCAGCAGTCCCAACAAGCTTTCCAGCAACAAATGCTTCAGCAACAACAAGTATTTATGACTGCCATCCAGCAACAGTTGGATTTTTCTCAACCGGGTCAACCTCCCCGGGTACTCACCCCACGGGACCCACCTGTAGGGTCGGGAACGGGACCACAAGTGGGTACACCTCCAATCCCACCATTTGGTATTCCTCAGCATGGGATGCCCCATCCGTACTCCTACTATCCTGCCTATGCTCCTAACTTCCCGGCGACGAGTAATACGTCAAGGGTAGTGGAGTCGTTCAAGAGGAACTTACCACCGGTATTCTCTAAGGTGGGGAGTGATCCTCTAGAACCGGATCAATGGATCCAAGAATTGGAGAAGATATTTGAGGTGCTTGAGTGCACGGATGCTCAGAAGCTCATTTGTGCTGGGTTACAACTCAAGAAAGAGGCAAATTCGTGGTGGCAAGCTTCCAAACCTATATTGATGGCTGCTCATCCAGAACCCACTTGGGAGCAGTTTAAGGAATTGTTCTTGGATAACCATTATCCGCGCAGTTTCAGGGACCGAAAAGAGACTGAGTTCATGGCCTTAACTCAAGGAGGTAAGACTGTCCTTAAGTATCAGCAACAGTTCGAAAGTTTATTCCATTTTGCCCCAAGGCATATGCGAACAGCTGAAGAGAAGGCAACAAGGTTCCTAAAGGGCCTAAAAGCGTCTATTGGGTCTGTGCTGGAAGTCTTGGATTTAACCGAATATGGCCAGATTGTACAGAAGGCCAAAACGATGGAAGATAAGCAAAAGGGTGAACAGTCCCTCACTCCTGGACTGTGGAAGAGATCAAATCCATTCCCAGATGTGGGAAATTCCTCCAAGGCATACCGTGGATCATACAGTTCTGGGCCTATGTATAGGCAGCCCTATAGGCCATCTGGCTATCCTCCTAGGCCAGTCGGTGGTTCGGGTTCAACCTCTGTTCGCCCGAACACTAGTGTGGCTCCTACAGTTCCAAGGCCACCTCGACCTTCATCTGCATCGGGTCAAGTGCAGAGGGGCCCCGCTCCAGTTCCGTCGTCTCAGATTCGTTGCTTCAACTGCCATTCATATGGGCATTATGCGAAAGACTGTCGGGCCCGACCAGCCTTGCCCTCCAGTCAGCCCTCTGCGTACCGACCTCCCTTACCTCGAGGCAGTCAACCGTAGGGAAGGATGTATGCCCTATCAGCCGAGGAAGCTGAGGCTAGTACAGAAGTTGTAGCAGGTACATTTTAAATTAAGAAGTTCATTATGATTAATATTGATGACCTGCTGAAATTATATACATGGTTATATTAGGTATCCTACCCATATCGGGCATACCAGCCTATGTTTTATTCGATTCAGGAGCTACTCATTCATTCGCATCTAAGAGATTTGTAGGGAAGCTTGGGATGTCACCCAGGATCCTAGACCAGGGGATGATTGTTAGTATGCCTACTGGAAAAATTGCACAGTTGAAGGAAGTGTATGGACCGTGCCCAGTGGAGATTAGTGGGAAGAACTTTGATGCACAACTTATTAAATTCAATATGCAGAATTTTGATGCTATATTGGGTATGGATTGGTTGTCGGCTCATCGAGCTAATGTGATCTGTGCGGAAAGGCTAATTAAGGTAATAGATGACGAAGGGAAAGAGTGGGTGTACCGAGCAGATACCATGAAAAGGGTGAGGAAGGTTCTGGTCTCCGCTCTCCAAGCGGTAAAGTTACTAGAAAGTGGATGTCAGGGTTACATAGCCTCGGTACTCGATGTTGATGCCAGAGTTACACCTCTAGAAGAAGTAAAGGTGGTTAAAGAGTTTCCCGATGTTTTCCCAGATGATCTGATGCATTTACCACCTGATAGGGAGTTGGAGTTTGCCATAGACTTGACTCCTGGAGTAGCTCCAGTATCTAAAGCTCCATATAGGATGGCACCAGCTGAATTGAAGGAGTTGCAGATGCAGTTGCAGGAATTATTAGAAAAGGGGTTTATTCGCC
>NW_024868778.1:0-61978 GCF_013358625.1 Macadamia integrifolia | reverse complement strand
TCCTACAGTCAAGCCCCCCTGCCTAGCATATACATCCACAACTAGCTAGCATGCTTACAGTTCATCCACAACTAACTTAGCATGTATACATTCATCTACAACTAACCATATATATATCATTATACATGCAGATAATGTAAATCCAAGGTTAGGGAATCTCACAACCGGTTCCCTGGGATGGCTGAGAACTTACACTGACAAGCTTGGTGTTCACACCTTCTCTCCCTTTTGGCTTCTTGCTTTTCAAAGCAATCACAAGCAAACCCTCATTTGGTTTCTTCTTTTACTCTTTGGCTTTGAGTCAATGTATCATCAACACACATTAACTACCTCTTCAAACCCTCATTAATGGAGTAAACAAAACTCCTATTGAGCAACAAAACTCATTCATGGTTCTACAACAAAGGGGGGAAGCTCCACTCTTCATTCTTCTTCTTTCCTTAGTTTAGAAATAATATACCATCAATACCACCCAACTACCCTTTTAAACCACCATTAATGGAGTGTAAAACAACTCACATGAAGCCTTCAAGCTTTTCAATGGTTAACAATAAAGGGAGGAGTTTCACACAAAAAATATGCACCTTTTCACTCTCTCAAACCCTTATTTTTTTTCTTCCACAGTGTAAATCTCGAAATGGTGAAGAATCTGGAATTTGGTTCACCTAAATCGGAGTTGGGATGAGGAAGATATGGCCATTTGAAGTTGGAGCAATAAGATAACCTGAAATGAAATCTTCGTACGAGTGGCGTAGGCTACACCGGCGGTGCGCATAACAGTGGCACAGATCTAGCCGTAGATATCATGAGAGAGTATCTTTTAATATGAACCGTTTGATTTCAATAACGGATAAAAATCCATAGCCATTCGATGAGAATCTCGATGGCATCAGCGTGACATAGGTGCTGACATAGTTAGACTCACTGTCGACTCACCATTGGCTACGTCAGTGCAAATTCCGGATCTATATCGGCTTAACCCATAAAAGTGAAGCCTTTAAAGACCATTAGATCTAGATCTATAAGATCTAGTTGATCCAGGTCTAAGGGATTGGAATTTGAGCTTCGGTGATGATGCACATGCGATACACACTAGTAAATGCAATATGGTGTAGCACCAGACCATCATAGCCAATGCACCCAGCCAACCCCAACACATGCGCAAGCATCCTTTGAGTTAGCACAGCACACTCCATTCGATCAACATTTTGCCTATGTGGCTCAATCTGAGCCGTTCATTTTACAACACTATACTCCTTTTTATTACAATCAAACCCCTACCTCCATATATTTTAGTGTCGAAAACCCTATAACAGTTCAGACCTTCAATATATTGAAATTACATTAAAACCCTTGAAATTTCAAAAATAAAATTTGGAAAATCCACCCAACAGCGAGAGCAACTGTTGATTTTCTGGTTCGGATTTTTGAATTGGCTTCATGGAAACAGATGTAACTTTTTCATACTATTTTCGATTGCGACGAAATGAAGTGCGTCGGAACCATGACTGGACTCTCTACAAACTTTCTAGAATACCCGATCATTTGACTCAGCCATGTAAAATAACCAAAATGCCCCTAAAAATTTTCAATTATGCATCTTCCTCATAGGGAATCAGAACGGGATGAAATCAGAACCGTTGGAAAGATCAGATTTTTTTCATATCATTACATGGAGAACACTTCTTTTAAAAAATTCATCTTCAATGCTGAAATTACCCTCGACTGCCACAAATGTCTTAACTTCTTCATACGCTATCGAAATGCAATGAAATCAGATGCACTGGACTAGATAAATTATAATCTACCTTTTTCATGAAGAAAGTCTTCCAAAAATGTCACTTTTACTATCGAAAGTGGCCCTGAGCATAAATAGGTCAATTTTACCAGTTTTGACCCATAAACATGCACCACCTACCATGGATGAATTAAATCACTCCATGCACACAATGTGGCTATGTTATCTCATCGGTGACATTGAACGTTGCCATGTCATCACTTTCGACCACATCACCCAAATTAGCCACATCATCACCACCATGTGGCCGAGTTGCCAACAAGAACAACCATACAACAACATATACCTATACAAATTTCTTTTGATTTCCCTATAAACTGCTAATTTCATAACCCTAGAAAAAGAGTCAGTTTATTCAATTTAAAATTTTGAGACCAAGGTCCATTTTCTTTTGACCCAAACAATCTGATGTGAGTTGACTTGACAATGTACAAACAGACAATGCAACACCCATTGTTGCTATCATTTCAGATACATCCTTTGCGTATGCTGTAACATCAGCAAGAGAATGACCAATAACAACATCTCCACCAATCTGTCATTTACAGAGTGTTGTGGCAAAATATGCTACCATTGAGAGTGCATAGATGGCCCTAGTACGAACTAGCACGAACGATCTAGTCCTAGTTGTTTCACATTCCTGATGGACAATTACAATCTAGGAAGGGCACATCTTGATTGATCGACATTAACGATGGGACTGGTTACCGAGAGACTAGTCCACACCAACATAAGGAGATCGGCATGTGTGGGCATCTGAATGTACCCAAACTACAACTAGGGATCACACCAGAACCGTGACTGAACGGTTGGCCAGAAACCATACCTTGAAGCCCAACGTGTGATGCACCATCCGTCGCTCGGAGATGAGTGGCTCAGTAACTATCACCAAACTCAGGTTGTTTGGATAGGTAGGTCAACAATCGATCCACCAAATTTGGGTTCCTCGGCACTCGATGATTGTGGGATTCCTCAAGATATGCCTCTTACACTTCCGATCCAGCAAGTAACTTCCAAATAGTGATTAGGCCTGTCCTAGTTAGGAAAGGATTCTTAAAAGGACTCTAAGTCCTCCCTAGAAGGAAGGATATCTCCTGAGATATGTGGGATGTGAGGAGCTTCCATAGTCGAGACATCCCCTCGATCCACTCTCTTGATAGACTCGCGCCATGTATAAACTCCTACCAATGCTAGGAAGCATACCAAGTTGGGACTTTCTCTCTCTATTTTTTCCATTCCTCAACTATAAGTAACCAGGTAAACCACCCTCTCAGGGGATCGACACTTTTTCACTCTTACTGGTATTTCTGTTTGTAGAGAGATCTGACTTAGGCATTGGAGAGTCCCCTGTCGGATCAGCTCGACACACACTCTCTTGTGTTTGTTCCTCTGTGTAAGTTCCATAAGCAATCTAGGGTGATTTCTTGCCACAACAAATTGGCATTGTCCATGAGAACAACTTATTAATCAAGCCACCAACTTGAACGATGAATCTGCATAGTGGACACTTCATATCTCCTCCTCCCACCGCCTAAGGGGTCAAGGAGGATAGGGAGATCAAGTATGACAAGTACACATTAAGGATCTTCCTCCATCGACACTCAATGTGGGTTCATCTCATCTGAAGCAGGGAGAAAATTGCCAATAGACGCATGGTCAAGTTCAGCCGGTAGGAGGGGTCTTGCCTCCACCACCCCCAATTGCTTTGTTGAACCTTGAGGCATCGGCTACCAATACATAGATAAATGACCTACAATTTCAATTGTTGCATACCAATAACATGTTTCGCAAATTCTTTGTTCCTTCGAGTCAACCCTACCTAAAATAGGACCACCCACTGTCGCACTAGCCAATAGGCAGCATCCAAGGCCAGCAATCAATTATCGCAATGTGGACAGGCGGGTTCCACGAATAGGCACCCTTCAAACCCTATACAAGTCAATTGATGAGAAGATGAGGGAAGTCGCACAGGACCCCCAACAGATACCATTAGCAGAACCATTAGTCCTCCAGACTATGGGGACCATCAACGAGCACTCGTAAAGCAAAAATAGAGGAGTTTGAGCAACAGAACTGCAAAACCCACATAGGTTAGTCAGGAGATCCGCCTCATAAGACCGAAGCCCTACTCGTAGAATCGACCAACCAAGGGGCGAAAACATTAGAAGAATTGATCCGCCACTGAGGGTCAGCCAAAGAAGAACAAGACCTTTTGGGAATAGGTCCCCTTGGACCCCCGATCTGGAGCTCAGAATCGAGAACAACATTATAGGTAAGAAGAGATCCCCCAACGTCACGGTTCCCACCAAACCCTAGAGAGACCACATAGGGAATGGAGTCCCTCATCTAGAGGTAGTTGGTCACGAACACTGTAGAAGAGAGGAGACCAGGTATGACTCGCATCAATCCCCTAATAGATCACAAAGCTCTAGAGCTATTCAGACCGAGCCTGCTCCTTCTGAATTTGTTTATCCCAATAGGGAGACGAGTCTGGATTGTATTCGTGAGTTGGACGAGAAAGTTGATAGCATAAAGAAATCAGCCATTGGAGTATCGGCTATCCCCAAGTATAATTGTTTGTCAACTGAACCAACAAAGGTCAAGATGACCAACCCTATCAAGTATCTTCACCACTACAACCCTGTGATGACCAGCCAAAGTAGTTTGGATATAGCACTCTGTTGACTCTTCCTAGCCTCACTCAAGGGTGGTTGACGTGGTATTCTTCCTTGGAACCTCAATCCATCCACAAATATGATGAATTGGGGATTGCCTTCATCACCACATTCCAGAATAGCATTCGGTTGCAAAAGACTACCCACAACTTGTTTGACATAAAGCAGTGCTAGGACGAGTTGCTCTGTGATTATATCATATGCTTCGCTGAGAAAACTATGGAGATTCAAGACTTGGAGGATGGAACAAATTTCAGCGCTCTACCAGAGAGTATGCCATGAATAGTTCATCAAGTCATTATCCAAGAATTACCTTGCAAACTTGTCTAAAAACTGAGGTGTCACAAGTACGCATTGATGGACGAGAACTTAACAGAACAAAAAGAGATGGCTCACACTCCTCAGAAAAAGAAAAGGGTGATTGAATGCCCCGAAGAAGTTGACTGGGATCCAGAAACGACTCAAGCTATGAGTGCAGGAAACTCCTCACCCACTCAGATGGATTGAATGCCCTCTAAGGTGCACCTCGAAATTAAGGATAAGAAAATTATCAGTCGGCCATGGCCCATGTTGTCGAAGCCAGATAAACAAGATCCGAAGAGGTATTGCCACTTCCACAAAGACATTGGGCACTAGAATGATGATTATCGAGTGCTGAAGAAGGAATCAGAAGAACTGATAAAGGAAGGATACCTCAAGGAATATCTCAAAAGCCCATAAGTGGAGAGGCCAAGCTAGAAAAAGAAAGGAGAATCGAGCCTTCAGTCGATCTACTCACAGTTAGATGAAATAAGGGTACCGAGCGACAAAAGACCTGAATACTCTAATCAGTTGATTGACCCCACCATACATGCTATCCTAGGTGGTCCAAGGTATCGGTGAGAAAATTCAAAGCACACGCTCACTTTGTCTGCATGATAGAAGAGACGATCAAGGTCGCTCAAAAGGATCCAATGATCACATTTTCTAACAATGATTACAAGGCTTAAATATATTTGCCTACCACCCGTTCTGTAGAGTGTTGATCGACTCGAGCTCTTGCATCGATGTGATTTCTTACTATGCATACAAGAAGCTCGGTCTAGGGGACGACAAGCTCAAACCTTCCATAGGCCCTTTATATTGGTTCTCAAGAACTATAACGTATATAAAAGGGTGCATTGAACTGCTTGTGACCATTGGGGAAAGCCCCCACTTAGTAGCAGCTCTCATCAGCTTTATGGTTGTGAAGAAGGTGTTGCCTTATACCGCCATACTGGGCCAATTGACGCTGAACGACCTAGGAGCGATAGCCTCCACAAAGCACCTCAAAGTTAAATTCCCAACAGAACAAGGTATTGGGAATGTTACTCGGGTCAGAAGGACTCATGAGAATGCTACACCAACTCAATCAAGGAAAAGAAGAGTGCTAGTATGTCCCTGGCATGTGACATAGAGATTGGAGATGTCCGAGACGAATCCCATCTAGAACAAGAGGAACTAGTGGAGGAACTGATATATGTGCCATTGTTTGAAGAGGATTTGAACCATAAATCCAGCTTGATGCCTTGCTGAGCCAAAACAATCCCTTAAAACACTAGGTTTCCTCAAGAACAATGTAAGAGTCTTTTCCTGGTCAACACAGGACATGCCTGACATCCCCAGAGCCATTGTAGAACACGCCCTCAATGCCGAATAAAGGTAAAAGCCGGTCAAGAAGAAAAGAAGGAACTTTGCTCCTAAGCGATAAAAGATCATTGATGAAGAAGAACTAAAGGCTTCACATCTAATTAAGGAAATTCAATTCCCCACTTGGATAGCTGATGTTGTCATGGTCCTGAAGTCTAACAAAAAGTGGCGAATCTGCATTGGCTACACGGACCTGAACAAAGCCTCCCGAAAGGACCCTTTGCCAAGGATCGATCAGCTGATCAATGCCACCACAAGATATGGACTTTCATGGATGTTATTTCCTGGATATAACTAGATAAAGATGAAGGAAGATGATAAAGAGAATACAACCTTTCTGTTTGGACGAGGCAACTACTATTATAAAGTAATGTCGTTCATCTTGAAAAAATGGGCGCCACATATCAAAGAATGGTAAACAGTATGTTCACGCACCAGAATGGGAAGAGCATGGAGGTGTATGTGGAAGACATGCTCATCAAAATTATAAAATCCAATCAGCATATCTCTAACTTGGAAGAAGCCTTCCGTGTCTTGTGCAAAAATCAGATGGAACTAAATCCTCCAAATGTGCTTTCAGAGTCACTTCGGGTAAATTCTTGGGGTTTATAGTCTCGACGAGGGGGATAAAAGCCAACCAAAGCAAGATCTGAGCCATCCAGATATAGAACCACCAAGGAACATTTGGGAAGTCTAGCGACTCGTCGTCTAGGTGACAACGCTCAACCGTTTTGTTTCTAGAGTGGGGGATAAGTGCCTTGCTTCTTTAAGGCGCTAAAGAACTTGCAGCCCCCGAAGGACTTTCTTTGGATGGCAGAATGCCAAGACGGCTTCAATGCATTAAAAGCTTACCTAGAGTCAACACCACTCTCGTTCGGTTGGAACCAGGTGACGAACTACACATCTATCTAGCGGTCTCACCAGTAGCTATCAACACAGCCCTAGTGAAAGAGCAAGAGAAGCAGTAACATCGGATCTACTATGTCAACCATATTCTCCTAGACAGTGAAACAAGATACTCAGGATCAGAGAAGCTAGTCTTTACCCTAGTTGTTGCTACACAGAAGCTGAGATCGTATTTCCAAGTTCACCTGATCGCGTGCTTATCGATTAAACACTTAAGGTGATACTGCACAAGCCGAGCATTTTTCATGAAGACTTATCAGTTGGTCAGTTGAACTAAGCGAGTATGACATTGATTACCGCCCAGGCTACTACTAAAGGCCAAGTATTGGTGGACTTCATAGTAGAGTACACTTTGATGGACGAGGAGAATGAGAAAAATACACAGGACTCCCGAGTCTGGACATTGTACATTGATCCTAACCATCCCAAAAGGTTTCAAAATCCAGTGTGCATTGCATTTCACTTTTTACCGCCACCAACAACAAAGCGGAGTATGAAACTTTGATAGTAGGACTCTGAGTAGCTCGAGCGGTGTAGGAAACCGAGCTGCTAGCCCATAGAGGCTCACAATTTATTGTAAATTAGGTGAACGACAAGTAAGAAGCAATGGTGGAAAGGATGGTGAGCTATTTGAAGAAAGTAAAAAAGCCTAACTGCCCAGTTCATCAAATTTGAAATTAGACAAGTCCCCAAGGTTGAGAATGCCTCGAAAGACGCCCTGGCCCGACTGTTGATGGCAGAGTATGAGAAAATGGGCAACACGGTATACGTTGAAGTGCTCGAGAAGTCAACCCATGAGGAAGATGAACTATGCTGTGTTGAATAAAAACCAAGCTGGATGGATTCCATCATAAAGTACCTTAGGCTATAACACTCACCTATGCAAGAGTTACCCTCCCGTTCTGACTGAGCTCCCACGTCAACACTTCCCTCATGATAGTATGATCACTAGGGTAGCGACAATTGCGAGACCAAAAGCCCACCACAAAGTTATCACCGAAGATCGAATAATCATCAAAAGGAACGATCCTTGGGCTGTCTTGGTCGTCGAAGGCCACTTGATCTCCCTTTCACAGGCGAACTCCACCAAAGCAACTTCTTCTGCAGTAAACATCTGCCTCAAAGAGAAATCCCCCCTTGAGGGTATATCTCTAGAACCTTCCACCCGAACAGGTTGCTCGGGTCTTCCTGCAGAGTGGGGGGCCTCGCCAAAAGTAATGGCTGGTTCCCTTGAGCCCCTCACTCCACATATCCGAGCGAGACGTCAACGATGGGGGCAAACAATTATCTTGTAATGCTATCCCCTGTAGGATGGGGATCCCTCCAACGGGAGGGACATCATCCCCAACAAGAGCCTCTTCAATCGCTCAACATGCCAAAGGCCAGAGGGCCCATCCCTCAAATGCTGGCATGTCCGATGGGGTGGCAGCAACTTCAATTTCTCTTTGCTCCACCACAACATCTAGAGCGGCAAGTTGAGCAGTGGCAACCTCAGCCCTTCTTCTCTTGCGTCGCCTCTTGAGAGGGCAGTTGGCGGCCTCAGCCTCTTTCTCCCTTTACACTTCTTCCACCCCTGCTTTTTGAATGTAACGCCCTTAGGTTAGTTACTTTTGCCCATGGCTTCTGATGTATTATCCTTTTATTAGTTGATTTGATACTTCGTTTGGGATCTGTCACCATAGTCTTGCCATTTTTTCTTCTACATTGTATCTTCACTTTTACCTTAACATGTTTTTCTTTTACCCAAAAAAAGAAAAAATCTCCAAAATTATGGGAACATTTTCCCTCATAAGTTTTGTTGGCGGGTTTCCTGCATAGACAATCCATAACGCTTACACTTAAATGCCATGTGGCAACTTGGTTGAGGCTCAAATTTAATAAACATGTCTTGTCATCACTTAGTCATACCAATCTATTAATCTTTGCCAATATAATTTTTTTTTTTTAATTTGCAACTGTTTAAGATCAAGGAGTTTAGAAATAAAATAAAATGAAATAAAAATAAAAATAATTAACATCAAGGAACATGCATGGAAAATAAAAGTGGAAAAACCCCAATATATGGTGATGGTGGGTTATATTACGATCAAATTTGACATGTGATGAGTTCCATCTATGCAATGGTCAGAATGATCAAATAATCAATCTTTAGTATTGAAAGAAATTTTTTTTTTTCTAGATGAATGAAAATATATTTAAAGAAAAAAAAAGAGAGAGAGAAGGAAAATACAAAGCAAGTCACTAGGCTATCCAAAAGGCCGAAACAAAGGAAGAACCAAGGGGGGAGGGGGAAAGACAATTTTAAAATCATATACCAATGGGGATCTACCATATTAGCTATTAGTAGTTAGGCTTTGGTCTATTCAAAATGTACTAATCAAAAGCCAGACCATTCATCCAATCAACTGGAGTTAAATTTAGGTATTCTAATCACAATGACTCACTAATCATGACACCATTAACAAAAGAAAAACCAATCATGGCCACTTTTGAAATACCATATTAGAACCTAACCTTAAAAACTCCAAACAAGTAACTATGATACTTAATCAAGGGAAAAAGAACTCTACCTGTTTGCTTTCATGTTCCCACATTCAGACATAGTTTCCGGATTTAGGGGGGCTGTGAAAAGATGTCCCTTCCCCCTGAAACTATGGGCTATGTCTAAATGTAGGGAACATGGATGGATAATGTTCCTCTTTCCTCAATCAAAATATGAGCAACTAGCTACAACTTTGTGAACCAGTTTTAGGACCTCAATTAAAATATCATCATCAGAGTAAAAAACCTAGTACTTAGCAATATATACTGAGATGATTAGCACCGAAGACAAAAATGTTCTCTAAAACATTCCATATTAGAGCCTTTATTTACTGTTGCATCTATCATCTCCATATCATCAACTCCATTAAGACGTTCCTCTCTCACTTGGGGCGAGAAGCAGTCTCAGCAGGTCCAGCTTGTCTTATAGGCTTAAATTAGCAGACAAAACATAATAAGAACACAAATAATCATCATATTGCTATGAGTATCAGTAATCAAACAATAAGACAAAAAGCAGAAATGGAAAAGAAATTAAAAGTCTATGGAGAAGGACTAGATACATGATAATAAGCCTGTAGCTTCTCTTTCAAAGTTTCGTATTCTATTTTCACTTGTTCCAAAGCTTTCTTGCATCTGCAAACAATAGCATTCCAATTACCAATTTAGAGAGAGAGAGAGAGAGAGAGAGAGAGAGAGAGAGAGAGAGAGAGATCTTTTCTTTGGGTTTAAAGAATGAAAAAAGAAATTTTATAATCAAGGGTCTTTAATTATAGCGTCTCTATGCCTAGTGAAGCCTAGTGAAGTATAATGAACGATTTGCCACTTGACAGTTTCAATGGTCAAATTTTAGTTTAAAGTAAGAAGGAAAGTTGCCCAAACTCTTTTTTTTTTTTTTTTTTTTTTTTTAAATCAGAACCCTTTATTAATGAGGAACAAAGTTTCACAACAGTCCGCATACAATAGCTAGTTAATACAACGAGGGGGTGTGGGAATCTAAAAAAAAATTGAGTCCATGCGGCTGAGGAAGCAAAGTGGGCTGCAACAGAATTGGCTTCAAGAGAGTATGTCCGAATTGAATAGCTTCAAAAAAACGAGGGAGATGGTAGGAGTCTGAAATGATTGCCGCTATCCTCCATGGACAAGAAGAGGCCATTCTACAGAGAAGATTGATGACCAGAAGATTGTCACTCTCAATGATGATGCTAGAAATATTGCATTGAATTGCCATTATCAATGCTTGATGGATAGCCAAAGCTTTGGCAACCAAGGCATGATTATCTCCGATGCTGCAAGAAAATCCGTAGACAAAAAGAGCATTGGATTCCTTGCAAACACCCCCTATACCTGCTTTTCCTAGGTTACCATTACTAGCACCATCCACATTGAACTTGAGCCACTAGTAAGGTGGAGGAGTCAAAGAAACAAAGCAGGCCCTTTGAGGATGTGCTTCAAAGAAGAGGGGATGTACTCTCTGGCATCTGAAATGACACTCAACAAAACTTTTCGAGGGCTGAAGCTGCCCTGACGGTATACTTGTTCCTGTAAGCAATCCAGATGTGCCAAATGATACTACACCAAAGAGCAGTCTTGAGAAAAATATCTTTGTTGTTAAGGGATTGGATGCATATGAAACTGATGAAGCTTGCGATAAATGTTTGGTTCCTTAGTTGCAGAGTAATGACGTATATTGCAGTCTACCCATCCAGGTAACCCAATATACAGTTACCATAAAGTAGTAGTGTATTCTTGGTATGACAATATTTCACCAATCTTTCATATTCTGTATAGTTTCCTATATTGTACAAACCCTAGCCATACTAGGGCAACTCTTCTTCTCTATATAATGTAATATTATTTCCATTGAGAGACAGGCAATATAATACAATTTATTATGTCAATATGGTATCAAGAGCCTAAGGGTTCCCTTTCTCTTTTTTTTTTTGGTTCCCTGCTCCATCGAGCCTTCCTTAGCCCTCTGCGCCTCCCACTCTATATACCCTCTCTCTCTTGGCTACCAACCCCAATCCCTCTCTTCCCCTTTCCGCCACTTCCACTGCAGTGGCCACGTCTCCATCGCCTCCCTCTCTCTCTTCTCCTCATCACTTCCTTTTGCTTAAACTCACCCCTACCAATTCCTACTCTAAAATAAAAAGCAACTTGTTCCCTTCTTAAAAGGCCAGCGACTCTTTGGCTTTCTTGATGGCACCAACCCCTATCCTGAGCATGCCACTGCCGTAGCTACCTGGTCTCAACAGGACTCTCATCTTGTGAGTCTCATCGTCTCCTCTCTCACCGAAGCAATGATCCCTATTGTTCTTGACAAAGAGACCAGCCATGAAATCTGGACCATGCTTTAGGAAACCTATGGTTCAGCCTCTCTTGCACTTGCTTGATGTCTCTCCACTTGACTCTTTAGAACCTTCATCAACAAGTAGATGAATCCATCATAGACTTCCTTCAGCACACCAAAGCCAACACCCATGAACTGGCTATCGTAGGTAAACCCCTCACCACCCAAGATTTCAATCTTCATGTCCTATGTGGTCTCAAAGAGGATATGCAAGAGATTGTTCCCTCTCTTCTCACACAGACTATCATTCCCAACTACATGGAGCTCTATGGCCTTCTTATGAGCCATGAAAGCATGCGTGCCTTTTGCAAGCTAGGCCTCTCTGATGAGGTCTCCTCTCCTCCTACTGCTAATACCGTTCAACAGTCCTCTCCCTCCTCCAGTGATTCAGATCTTCCTCTGACCGTGGCTCTAACAGAGGTCACGGGGGGGATGGCAGGGGTCACGAACGTGGTCGCGGCAACTTTTTTAGCACCATATGCCATTGGATGAATCATGCTATAGCAACCTGCTACTATCATGCCTCAATGCCATCACCCCAGACCGTCCCAAACCCCTATTACAGCCAATACTGCCCTCCCTCTCAGACACCCTCAGTGCACTATGCCCATCCTAAACCCCCTATTACCAACCTCGTCCTACTCTCCTAATAATTCCCTGACTCGGTATCCCGATACTGGTGCCTCCCACCATATAACCCCTGACCTTCACTCCCTCTCAGCCTATGACACCTACACCGGTCAAGATCAACTTCATGTTGGCAATGGTAAGGGCATTCCCATTTCTCATATTGGTTCTACTACCCGCCCCTCTTCCTCTCCTTCATTTTCCTTTTGTCTTTCTAATGTTCTCTTTGTCCCATCTATCTCTAAACCTCTTCTTTTCGTTCAAAAATTTGCTCATGAGAATAATGTCTTTTTTGAATTCCGTGCTTCTCACTTTGTTGTCAAGGATCAGGTAACCAAGTCAATTCTTCTCTCCGGACTGAGTAACAATCATCTATACACCCTTCAGGCCCCTCTTCCTCCTTCTGTCAGTATTGTTGAATGGACATCGACGATGGTTGGCATCACTGCTTAGGGCATCCACATGAGCATCTCCTTCGACTAATGTTGTGTGATAATAATCTCCCGTGTCAGTCCACACGGTTGAGTTGTGTTTGTCAGGCTTGCCAACTTGGCAAAGCCAATAAGCTCTCTTTAGGTCCTTCTTCTTCAATTAGTTTATTTCCCTTGGATTTGGTTTATAGTGATGTATGGGCCCCCTGTGCCACTCCCTCCCTTGAAGATCATAAATATTTTATAATTTTTGTGGACAATTATTCCAAATTTATATGGTTTTACCCTACGGTTCAAAATTTTGAAGTTTTTAATATTTTTCTCATTTTCCAAGCCTTAGTTGAACGTCACTTCTCCTGTAAAATTAAATCCATTCAAACGGACTGGGGCGGTGAATATCGTTCACTACCATCCTTCTTCTCTAAAATTGGGATTTCCCACAGGATCTCATGTCCCCATAACAATGAACAACAAGGTTCTGTTGAGCAACATCACCATCATATAGTCGAAATCGGACTGTCCTTGCTCACCCATGCGTTTGTCCCTAAGCAATACTGGCGTTTTGGCTTCGATACTGTGGTTTACCTCATTAACTGCATGCCTTCCAAGGTCTCTAAACATGTCACTCCCTTCCAGCAAGTTTTTCATAAAAATCCCAATTATACTTTTCTTCATATATTTGGGTGTAAGTGTTTCCCCTACCTCTGTCCCTATAATCACCATAAGATGGACTATCATTCCACTCTGTGTGTTTTTCTTGGCTGTAGTCCCTCCCACATAGGGTACCGCTGCCTTGACTTGGCCACCAATCGTATGTACCTTGCTCATCAAGTCCATTTCGATGAGTCCATCTTTCCCTTTTCTCAATACTCAACTCCTGATCCTTCCACTCTCACCCCTCTATACTCTGTTCCTTGGGCTTCTGGTCCCATTTGGGTTACTCCCTTAGCACCTGCCAACCCACCCATTCCCTACTCTCCACCACCGCCCAAACCAACATCCCCCACCTGCAGCCCACCCTCACCCACTCAATCACACTCACCACCCCCTCTCTCACCCATACCTGTCACCTCTCCCTTGCACACCCTAGCCCACACACCTACACCGCTCACCTCCCCTAAAAATTGAACTCGCCCCTTATCCTCCATCTATGCCTCCGCCAACCCTCTGCACCGCACCACTCAACCTTCCCCCTCCTTCTCCCCCTACATGCCTCCAACTTCTCCCTCAATCCAACTCCCCACCCACAAGCCTCCTTTGCGTGCAACTTAGGCCTAGACCCAATGCTCTCACCGCCATCTCTCCTATCACCACTGAATCAACAATTTGATCCGTGGTAGAAATAAACTGAACAAAGAGCTTCGTATAAAATGTATAGCTGCCAAAGTGGATTGGATGAGAACTAATTTTCCAAGAAGGCTAAGAAACTACAACTTCTGATGTTGAAGCATTACTCTATCGATCAGATCCGAGGAATGAGATTTTGAAAGTTTACCATTGATAAATGGGATGCACAGCTACTTGTCAAGTGTATTAGTTAGGGTAATCTTGAAGAATTCCCTCAATTGTATCTTAGTAGCGGAATCTACATTTGGGCTACATTGAGCTCTAGTTTTGTTGATGTCGATGGTCTGACCTAAAAATTTGCAATAAGTTTCCATGACCTCATTGAGTGCTCGTGCTTCCGATAAAATAATTTTTCCAAAAAATATTAAGTCATCAACGAAAGCCATATGAGAAATTTTCTTCCCTTCTCTATTGATTTGTATGCCTTGTATTTGTCTCTCCTCTAGAGCAATGGCTAGCTATGTCAATAAAACTTCAATGCATAAGACGAATAGTTAGGAGGAAAAAAGGTCACCTTATCTGAGACCTCTGGAAGGCCTGAAGAAAGGAAGAGGGGATCCATTAAGGAGCATGCTTAGTTGAGTGTTCTCCAGACAGAACATGACTCGTTGCACCCAAGCATTATCAAATCCATACTTTATGAGGGTGGAACGCAAGAACTGCCACTCGAACCTGTCATAAGCCTTGTTCATGTCAATTTCGATGGAGAAGAAACCATTTCTGCCACGCCTAATGTTCTTAATTTTTTGATGAAGCTCATTGCAAATGAAAACGTTAATAAATCAGTTTTGATTAAAAGAGATAATCGAGAGATGATTTTATAAATGAAATTGCATAGGCTTATTAGCCTGTATTCTGAATTGAATGATGGATGATGGATGCTCCATCTTAGGGATCAAAGTTAAAAAAGTGTAGTTTATTTGCAAACTGAACACCCTATGTTCAGTTGCAAAAAATTTTCATGGTAGCAATAAATTTTTTGCTTATCATTGACCAAGACTTGTGATAGAAAAGACCAGGGGGACCATCCAGTCCAGAAGACTTATGTGCAAGCATAGAAAATACGGTTGATATGATTTCCTCATCGGTAGTCAGGTGGTTGATTCTGAAGTTGTCATCTTCTGATACTCTGCCTTTTTATGGGAATAAAGTAATTGTCTTCCAATCTTAGACTTTGAGTTTCATATAGCTCTTTGTAAAAATATATTATTGCCTTGCCAATATCACTCTTTTCACTCAAAATTAGACTATAGGGTGTGAATAAGTGAGTCCAATTCCAATCCCCAAATACAGTCCCAAAGTCTGACTTGGCAAGCTCTGTTGTACCTGTCCCTATTAGCACACAGTCATATGCACACTCAGCCTCTCATAGACATTTTCAAATATACATACCGATTCCACATTCCACGCAGTTCAATGTATACAATGTAAACAAAGGATACACCCACAAACACAGGGATTTTATGAGGTTCAAAATTATGCCTACATCCCCGGAGTAATGCTTGTGAAAGCTTCATACCTACTCAATATACTACTTTTGACTGTACCTACAGTCAGGAGCACCCACACCTAATTTTCTCAAGCCGCAACTAAGATGGTACACGCAGTGCCAGTACAACTATTCAGCACCCACTATAAGGGAGCAGTCACTCCTAATGCTTAGAACCCACTCAGCACTCAGTACAAAAATACAAATAAATTTAGGCTAATACACAGTGCCCTACAATCAAACCCTGCCTAGCATATACATCCACAAATAGCTAGCATGCATTCACTTCCATAGACAATATATGTACAAAATAAATCTCGGGTTTTGAGTTAGGGAATCTCACAACCAGATGTCTAAGATGATTTGAAAACTTCCACTGACCACTCTTGACCTCTCAAGGTGAACTTGGCTCTTCAAGTGTCCACTGACAAGCAAATTGTTTTTTTCCTTCACTCCCCTTGTCTTCTTGCTCATCAAAGCACCAGCAACCCTTTCTTCCTCTCTTCGTTTGGATTCAACTCACCATCAATAAGGCTCAACTACCTCACAAACCAACCTTTAATGGAGTTAGACCTACTCACTTTAAGCTTTAAACCTTAACACTTGGCAATCAATGGAGGGGAGAAACTTCTCTAAGAAATTTGCTGCTTTGCACTTCTCAAATTTCATATTTTTTGGTTCAAAAGGGTAGACGGCGAAATTTGTGAAATATGGCAACTTAAATGGACTCATTTGCCCTCGTGGTTAGAAATACGACCATTTCAATTTGGATCAACTAAGAGTATAAAAATGGAATCTTTCAACATGTACCATGGGTTGTGCTAACAGCACAGGCAAGGGCAATGGCACATTAATCTTGGTCGTAGATCAAGTATTAAAGTATGCCATAAATCTTGGCAGTAGGATGATATAACGGATCACAAACAGGGGCTATTGATTAGGAATCAATAAAGAGGCATGCTGACATAGGCATTATGCAAGTTGTTAGTGCCTGCATCAGCGCACCATGCGTTGTTGCATGCCCATTGGCTGTGGCAGTGCAAATCGCGATGGGCTGTCAGCTTCCTCATAAAGGCTGAACTTTCAATCATTAGATCTAGATCAAGAAGATCTGGTTGACCCAGATCTAAGGGATTGGAATCCCAACTCCTATTTGATGCATGTGCGAACCACAGTAGCCCTCTGTGATTCCATATATCGCCAGCCTATGAGAATTGATGCACTATGCCAATAAGATGAAGTGATGGAATCAACATTGCCTGGCCTTATAGCAAACCTTCAGCATCTATTGGATTGGAACCTCGCCTACGTGGCAAGATTTGGACCCTCCATTTAAGATCGCTAACTTTTCTTTAATACAAATAAGCCCATCTCTTCCATGTTTTTAGTGCTGAAGCTCCCCAGCAACTAAGACTTCGAAATAGCAGAAAACCCCCTTATTTTCCAAAATAATTTCTGAAAAATACTCCCATCACATAGAGCTTTTGGGGTTTTTCCAATTTGGAAATTAGAACTGGCTTTATGAAAACACGCATAACTTTTCATATAGTTTTCGATCGAGATGGAGTGCGTTAGAACCACAAATCGAGCTCTATAACTTTTCGAAAGACTCGATCGTCAGACTTAGTGATGTAAAAAGACCATATTGCCCTTGAATCTTTTGGATTATGCAAATTTCTCATATGGAATCGAAACACAACTGGATATTCTCGCAATGTTACGTGGAGAAATTTTTTTCCAAAAAATTCATCTTCAATGCCGAAACTTCCCCCGACTACCACATAAACTTATTTTGTATTGCAAATATCGTAACTTCTCAGAGTGAATCATTAAATAAGGTAAAATTGACATACAAGAGGATCAATGAATACAATCTTATGCAAGATTGACCGCCAAAATCAGAGAATCAGGGAGAAAATTTCACACTAAGCAAGAAAGCATAGTGTCACTTGATAGAATAACTTGCAAACCCAAGGTTTTCGGCTATGCATGCAGCGTCGAGGAACAAGTTTCTCAAACTCTGATACAAATTTTTATTAAATTACCAAAATACCATAAAATAGGGATGAATATAAAATACATAATTCCATATTTCGAATTTTGGCTACTTCCTCTGCTCGTTTTAAGCCGAAATTGTACCAATGAGATACTTGCCTGGTCCTCTATCACAGAGATGAACTCATGTACTACAATGTGGAAAATAGTAAAATGTTATACTTCACACAGGAAAGAAAACCCATTAAAAAAGGTGAAAACACGACAAATAAAGGCAAGAATTAACTAGTACTAATCTCACCAAATGTCTACCCATAATAATAATAATAATAATAATAAGTGACATAAGAAATAGGGAACGATTATTTGGGAAATACTCTTAAATGAACATGTTGTTCACATCATCTTAGAATCTTAGATTACTTACTATCAAACTAATTAGATATCTTCACTTGTTAATCTAAAGCTTTAACTAATTTAAACCTGCATACAACAATTCTTTTCTTCCCTAAAACATGTATTTAGTCTTTCCAACATGAAAATGACCTATTTTCTTCTTGTTCATTTGATTGACACCAAATTGTCCCAAACGTAAACAAATGCAGAAATGTCAAATTTGTGTTAGATTGCATGAGGCATGAGGCATTAAACCCAATTAGTCCTATATCTAATGAAAAGAGTAGAGGAAGAGGGGGGAATATAGAAAATTTACCCTTCTTCATTTCTTTCATAACAGCATTTGATGAACTCTTTGCTCTTGTTCTTCACCTTTGTTGCTCCAATGCTGTAATAATTCATTTTATTATTATAATTTGATAGCAAAAATATGACATAAAATAGAAATAACCTGATGAAACAAATGCTTAGAAATTGGCATTAATCCCTACCCATTTAGGAGACTAATTGATTCACCATAACTATTTGAATCCATAGGGTCAAAGTAGGTTAGTCAAATATTTAGAAAAAGATGAGAACACGGATGGAGGGTTCATGATCTACCCATTTTGGGGATAGGTTGGTTTTAGTTGGTGTTCTCATTTAAGCCAATTTCAAATAATATATATCTTGATCCAGCTTGATCATCCATCCTATAAAATCCTTATCAAAACTTTAAGAAAAAAAAATGATGCATTTCAAGTGAATAATACTTTTCAATCGAACAACTATTTCAAGAATTCCCCTGTTCCTATTTTAAAAGGAAAAGGGATCTAGATAATATGAAAATTTTTCCAACTTAATTTCAATATTCTATTCCGATGAACTAGCTCTTATTAGAATTATATAAGGATATTCTAATGAAGAGCAGCCTGGAGGCACGGAGCTCGTTTACTTATGTTTTCTTATATGAATCTCTTATGTCCAGCTAATGAAGATAATAAATGGATTTGGGATTGGATCTGTTTTCTATGAATGAAATAAAGATAGATCTAATTTCAAACTTTGGATGGATCTATTTCTCATATACTGTTAGGGTGTCAACTTGCCAGAGCTGTTTGGTTTGGTAGCGATTTGGCTCTTATTCCTCCAATTGATGAAATTCCCTCTCTATCTACTTGGATTCTTGGGTGGAAATTTTTTGCACATTTGGGGAAATAACTGCATAGAATTTTGATTACCTATCGTTCATTCATCTGCTGGTTCATCTGGTTGGCACGAAATGATTTCGTTCTTGGAAAGCGATCATGGCAACCAGAAGATGTTCTCTACTCTACCAAGTTTGATTTTAATGAGTACATGAATGCTCAAGATGTTTCTCCAGTGGACTCTCAATTTATGAGAGAGAATCATATTTTGAGATGTGGCCAAATAATCAACAATCGAATGAACTTACATCCAAATCAAAGACTTGGGACACAGTCACCAAATCAGTTCGGTTTTACAGGGATTCAGGGTCATATACATTCGCATCACAATGTTTCTTAGACAACACCACTGGCTGGTTTTATGAAAATTAGTTGTGATGCAAGTTGGATTCAAAACTCTACGAAGGGTGGATTGGGTTTTATTGTTCGTGGTTCGGATGGTCAGCCAACTCTTGCCCTATCAATTCCTGTTTCATTTGACGAACAAGTTGTTGGTGCGGCAATGGTTTTCTTGTCATCATTAATGGAGTCTATTTCTGAAGGCTATGAGAGACTGCTCATTGAGTCTGATAATAAAGGAGTGGTTTCTTTGCTGCAGAATGGAATTGAAGCATACCCATTAAAGATTCAGCCTATTTTAAAAGATATTTTATACTTATCTTCTAAGTTTGTATCTAGTGAATTTTCTTTTATTTCAATTATGTGTACAATAGTGTGGTCCAACTCCAATCTATGGTTACAGACACAGTGTGTTATGCTTGCTATGAGTTTGTACACGTTGATGCCAATGTTGAATGCAGTACTTTTTAGCTTTTCCTACAAAAATAAAATAATAAATAAAATATAAAAAAATGTAAAATCTGAGGGAAAATTGAAAACTACAATATTAACTAGATTTGGGTAGGTTTCGATTTACAAAACTGCCCAAAAAATCTCTCTCTCTTCGATAGATTTTGGACAATTTTACTCTTGAGTTCCCTACGTCCACCACCATCTCTTCCACTAACTCTGTAGCCTAATGGAACCTAAAGTCATTTCTTGTTCAAAGAGCTATCTATTACCTCTAACCGTTAGCCAATTTTTTATTCCGCAAAGAATCTGCAAGAACCTTAAGAACCTCGAGGTCTAAGCCTAAGTAGATACATGACTTACTCCCTACCATGGATTAGATGACTATATAATTTTGTTTTCCATGAAAATTGAATAAACCCACTGGGACTTGTAGGAGAGTGGGACACTATGGCCAAGTTCAATGAGAAGTATCGGGTTGTAGCTATAACATCATATAGATATTCTATATTTCTTTGTATGTTTTATTTCCATTGTTTAAATGATACGCTCTCGTATATATTTGCATCCATGTAATTGAATAAAACACAGTCTTTTACCAGCTTTATCATGGTTTCAGAGTCCTGATGGTTGATACACCACTTCAATTTTTGTGTACGCAACCCTAAGTCCTCTCAATGTGTGATGTTGTTATCTACAACTCACCATTCTACCTTGCTGTTCCTCGAACCATTCCTTTTTATCCCTCAACCTGTCATTTTTTTCATTTTCAGGTTATGATCTTCGGCACCCACTGCAACTTGCATGAACTTGTCTCTTGGTACCTAATTCTAGTACCCTTTATTCAGTTTTTATTAGTAGGAATAACATCCTTCAAGTGGTATCAGAGTTGTATGGTGATGCCAATGCGTCCTTGAATCACATGGAGAGTACTGTTCATGAATAGGATTTGGTACTATTCATGAACAGTACCCATTTTATGTTAAAGTAATTGGGTGGGGTTCGGTTCAATAGCGTCGATTACTGTTCACGGCACTGTTCATGAACAGTGCCATAAACTGTTCACGACACTGTTTATGAACAATGCCATTACTGTTCACGGCACTGTCATGAACAGTGCACGGTGCTGTTGCATGAGACTAATTATTGTTGTTCACGGTACTAATTCATGAACAGTACTCGACCCATATTATGTTAGCATGATCCGATTGATCAGATCGGCTTGAATGGGATGAATTGTATTAATTTTGATATTAATCCATATGATTCATGACCAATATTATACGGACAATTGCAAAATCTCCTTTATGTTATTTGCATAGGACTCACAAGTATTGAAAATATTTAAACTCTAATTGTAAATTAGAGTTTATTTGTTATACTTTACCCAAGGGCTTATTTTGTATAATGTAATTTAGGGTTTTGAGTTTGTGGCACCCTACTTTAAAAAAAATATATATATATATATATGTTTGGTTTAATAAACTAAACCCACTATGAAAGCCCATATCATAGGATTTAATTAAATAAACCCATTATGTAAGCCCATCTTTTCTTTGCTTAAGCCCATTAAAATGGCTATTGTATAAATAGAAAGAGAAATAAGAAACTAGAAACACTTTTCTCATTGTTTCTATTCTTAGTTATTTATTTCTAATTTTTTGAATATATTTCTCTTTATGCCTTATTTCTGATTCTATTCATAATAGAGATGGTTTCTTTGTATTCTCTTCTTAAATTTGTACATATTTCATGGATTATACATCTATTTCTACTTATGTTCTATATTACCAACTGAATTTCTATGTTTTTTAGAATACTTTTATGGTAGAAATAGATAGAAATAGATGTTGTCTATGTCTTTATGCATTATTTTAGAACACCTATGATGCTTAGATGACAATTTATGTTAAATTTAAATTGAAAGTGTACATATGATGCATTATTTTAGAACATCTATTTCTACTTGTGTTCTCAATTTTAAATGCGTTTGGGGCATCAATGATTATGTGATGAAGTTGAATGGGAGTATCCATAGGTACATATTTTTTTCTTGATCACAATAATTATATATGTTGGCATTAAACATAATCGTATCATATATTCAATTTAAATTTCAAATTTTAGGGTCTTATGATGATTGTTATATAACGGTCAAGATAGAATGGGAATATCCGCAAGTATACATTCTTGATTGACTGCGTTGATCTATATATGATAATTTAACAGTTAAATGGGATGGAAATATCCACAGGTATTCATCTTATTTGACCATTTTCATGACTTAAATATTTTACCCTAATGATGTCTTCCATCTAATGTAAAGTGAACCATTAACATGTTACCATCTCGATCCCATAGGATAGATTGTAATGATGCAATAGGTTTCTTTTCTAGAATTTTTATATTCTATTACTGAAACTCAAAGCATGATAATTGATATGCATGTATTATTTACTCTTATTCATAGATTCAACACCTATCTCTATTTCGAATAATGTGCCACTTCTGAATGGATCAAACTTTAATGACTGGCATGAAGAACTTATTTATTACCTTGCTGCCATGGATCATGATTGTGCCTTGCATAATGAGAAACCCACTGCTCTTACTGATGAGAGCACTGATGATGAGGTTACATGACATAATTGGTGGGAGCATTCCAATCGTCTTTGCCTTTTAGATATCAAGAAGACGATTAGCAAGACTATCAAAAGCTCCATACCAACTTCTGAAAATACAAAGGAATACCTAATCAATGTAGAGAACCGTTTTGCTACTGCTAATAAATCTTTGACTGAGATTTTGATGACCAAACTAGTAACAATGAAGTATACTGGTATTAATGGGATAGGGGACCATATCTCTGAAATGGCAAGTATCTGTGCACAACGAAAACCCCTCGAATTGATAATGAATGAAGGTTGTCTTGTCCAAATCATTCTAACTTCACTTCCTCCTCGTTTTGGATCATTCAAGATCCACTATAATACAAATAAAGATAAATTGACTCTGAATGAACTTCAGAGTATGTGCGTCCAAGAGGAAAGGAGATTGAATGACGAGGGAGGCCAAGTGGTCAATTTTGTATCCAATCAAAATAAAAGGAAGAGAGAAAATTTTAAAAAGAACAATGCATCAAAGAAAGCCTCCAATCCAAAGTCTGATGACAAGGAAAAGAAAACTGACAAGGTGAAGTGTTTCTTCTGTAAGAAAGTAGGACACCTTTAGAAAGACTGTCAGAAACGTAAGACTTGGTTCGAAAAGAAGGGTAATGATTCTATCCTAGTATGTTTCCAAACCAATCTTATTGATGTTCCTTGTAATACTTTGTGGATTGATTCAGGAGCAATTGTTCATATTTCTAATTCTATGTAGGGCTTTCTTACAACCCAGAAACCAAATCAATGTAAGAGTGTCATCTATATGGGAAATCAGCAAGAGTGAAGTTCAATCCATCGGCACTTATAGACTCATTTTAGACACCGGATTTTACTTGGACCTTATGGATACTCTTTATGTTCCTTTTATTTCTAGAAATTTAGTTTCATTATCGAGACTTGATTGTGAAGGTTTTAAGTTTACTTTTGGTGATAAGATTGTAAATAGACACCAATCTAGTTTGTACTGGATATTTATGTGATAGTCTTTATAAAATTAATTTGGATTCTAATTTTTCTAAATCCATTCTTGCACTGCATGTGAATGTTGGATCAAAGCTTAAATCTAACAATGATGATTCCTCATCCCTATGGCATATAAACGTTTAGATCATATTTCTAGACCTAGAATTGAGAGGTTAGTGAAGCATCAAATATTGTCAAATCTAGACTTCACTGACTTCACCACTTGTATAGATTGCATCAAAGGTAAGCAATCTAAGATAAATAAAGTTGCTACCAAAAGGACCAATTCACTTATGGAATTGATACACACTGACATTTGTGACCATTTTGATCCTTGTATAACTGGTGAAAAATATTTTATCACCTTCATTGATGATTACTCCCGATACTGTTATGTCTACTTATTAAAAGAAAAATCTGATGCTTTAAATGCTTTTAAAGTGTTCTATGGTGAAGTCAAAAATAAGTTAGACAGAAATATTAAAACTATGAGATCTGATAAAGGGGGTAAATATTATGATAGACATACTGATGTAGGGCAAAGTGAATGACCATTTTCCCGATTCCTTAAGTTGAAGGGTATAACCCCCGAATACACAACTCCCGTACACCTGAACAAAATGGGGTTGCAGAAAGACGCAATCATACCATCATAGATATGGTACGTAGCATGATGAGCAACTCCTCATTGCCTGAATTCTTGTGGAGCGAAGCATTAAAAATAGCTGTGTATATCTTGAACCGGGTTCCTAGTAAGTCAGTTCCTAAAACTCCTTACGAGTTATAGAATTGAAGGAAACCTAGTTTAGGACATTTACATGTATGGGGTTGTCCTGCTGAAGCTAGATTGTATAATCCACATGAAAAGAAAACTTGACCCTAAAACCATAAGTTGTTACTTTATTGGTTATTGTCAGTGGTCAAAGGGTTACAGGTTTTATGCACTAACATACAGTACTAGAATTGTGAAAACTCGAACTGCTAGATTCTTAGAGGATGGTAACATTAGTGGGAGTGAGAAACCACGTAATGTGGTATTTGAAAAACATCAAATTTCTTTACCGACTTATGTACATCATAATAACATTGTTGTTACACGGGTGACTGTTCATAATGATCTAGTGGAACAACAAACTATAGAAGATGTACATATTCATTATGATGATGTTGTCTCACAGGTAACTATTGAAAATGATCCTATGGAACAATAAACTATTGAAGATGTATCACTCCATGATATAGTTACCACCAATAATACTATGAATGTTTCTCAACTAGAAATTCAAGGAAGACCTTAGAGGGTTCGAAGGTTTGCTATTCCTGATGACTATATAGTATATCTCCAAGAATCAGAGTTTGATATTGGAATCAAGAATGACCCATTAACCTTTTCACAGGCCATAAACAATAATGATTCTCTTAAATGGGTAGATGCCATGAAAGATGAGATGGAGTTCATGAGTGACAATGATGTCTGGGATCTCGTTCAATTGACAACGGGATTTAAGGCGATTGGATGTAAATGGGTATTTAAAACCAAACCCGACTCGAAGGATAATATTGAGAGACATAAAGCTAGACTAGTTGCAAACGGATTCACTCAGAAAGAAGGCATTGATTACCATGAAACCTTCTCTCCTGTCTCTAAAAAGGATTCTCTGAGAATCATATTGGTATTAGTAGCTCATTATGATCTAGAGCTTCACCAAATGGATGTGAAACTGCATTCTTAAATGGGGATTTAGATGAGGAAGTCTACATGAACCCACCTGAGGGATTTAGTGATCAAGGAAAAGAAAATCTAGTGTGCAAACTTAAGAAATCCATATACGGACTTAAACAAGCTTCCAGACAGTGGTATATTAAATTTAACCATATTATTATTTATTTCGGATTTGTTGAGAACACCTTTAATAGGTGTATATATCTGAAACTTCGTGGGAGTAAATTTATATTTCATGTCTTATATGTGGATGATATTTTACTTGCTAGTAATGATTTTGGTTTGTTGAGTGATACAAAGACCTTTCTTTCTAAGAACTTTGAAATGAAAGATATGGGTTTAGCTTCTTTCGTTATCGACAGTGAGATATTTATTGATAGATCTCGTCGGATACTTGGACTATCACAGAAAACCTATATTAACAAAGTTTTGAAAAGATATGGCATGATAAATTGTAAATCAGGTGTTTCCCCCATTATCAAATGAGATAAGTTCAGTCTAAATCAATGCTTAAAGAATGATCTGAAAAAAGCACAAATGAAGGATATTCCCTATTCTTCTGCAGTAGGGAGTCTTATGTATGCAATGACTTGTACTCATCCAAACATCAGTTTTGCTATTGGTATGTTAGGCAGATATGTGAGTAATCCTAGCATGGATCATTGGGTTGCAGCAAAGAAGGTGATGAAGTATTTAAAGGGGACTAGGGAGTACATGCTTACTTACATAGCATCTGATCGGCTAGAAGTGATGGGATATTCAGACTCTGATTATGCAGGATGCCTCGACAGTAGGAAATCTACATCAGGATACATCTTTCTACTTGCTGGTGGGGCGATTTCTTGGAAGTCCAAGTAACAGACTTGTGTCTCTACTTCTATTATGGAAGCAGAGTTTGTGGCATGCTTTGAGGCCACATCTATGGCAATTTGGTTACGAAACTTTATCTCAGGACTTCGGGTTGTCGATACTATTTCGAAGCCACTGAGAATGTATTGTGACAATGTTGCTGTCGTATATTACTCCAAGAATGATAAGCATTCAAGTAGAATGAAGCATATTGGAGTAAAATATAATTTTGTGAAGGAATCAATTCAGAAACAAGAAGTGTCTATTATACATATCAAGACAAGTCTGATGATTGCTAATCCTATGACCAAGGCATTAGCACCTAAACACTTTACAAGTCTTGTAATGGATATGGGTTTATATAAAGTTTGATGTAATGGTCATATTATGATAGACATTTTTACTTATTTATTTAAATGATCATGATATTTGTTGTTTCTGAATATTTCTCACTTTATTATTGTGTGTACACATTTTATTTAATATATGTGAGATATTATGTTGAACCATTTAGTTATAGACTTTTCTAGTTTATTTCCTACTTTTGCACCTGGTTGGATGAAGTTATTAGTGTTGTGACTATGGAAGGGAGTATGTCGTTATATGATGTATAACTGTCATAATCCACATTAGTAGTTTTGTTCAAATATGGTATTATGATTGTGACAACATAAATTTGATGGATTTACTTTCAAATACTGCAGTATGATGTTAGAATCCAAATTATGTTTGAGATTATAATTATGTGGTCATATGGTTCAAGTGAGAGATTGTAAGAATATTCTCTATTATTGTCTCATATACCAATTAGGTAATTGACCGATACTAATTTTATAAAATTGGATTCCAAATAGGAAACTCACTCCTCGTCAAATTAGGAAAAAGAATCCTACCATATTTGCATACCTTGATAGGAGGGTGCAAAACTTTATTTAATAGGACTCTAGGTCTTCCTCCTACCCTAGCGTCAATCTTATTATTGGTTCCATCACCAAGAGAGCATTAAGGGGAGCTAGTGGGAGAAACCTAGAGGATCCATTGTGTTCGTGATTGGGATTGCAGGAATAAAGGTACAGGAAGAATATAATGGCGGCAAATTCTTCACAGTCGATGGTGAACGGTATGCATCGATCCTTATAGTTTAATTTTATGATTCAATGATTATATGGCAAGATCCTATCTATTGTTATTAGTAGGAATAACATCGTTCACAACGTTCATGTTCTAAGAGCTTACCGGTACTTATCCCATGTATATCATTCATTATCCCAAGCTTGCTCGTCATCGACACACTCAGTTGCAAGGTACACATCTTGTTTCTCCATGATCTTCTCCATTTTGTTCTTGTTTTTTGTGTGGATCTAGTTAGGGTTTTAGATTGAAACCTTAAACAGTCTTACAAGTGGTATCAAAGTGGGACCACATGGGACAAGAATTGATTGTGACTGCATTATCCCCTTATTTTGGTAATGACTATCCCATTTAAAAATAAATAAAATTGAGTATAGGCATCGAGTTGTTTTGAATCTAAATCCAATATTTTCATAAATGTTTTCATCAACACTACCATTAGTGGTTGCATGATCGTGTCTTAGTTCTATCTGATTTTGGTTTAAAATCGAGTTTTTACGAAGAGAGATTTTGGGGTTTGAGAAGTAATTGGGTTTCTAAATATAAGATATAAATCAATTTTTACCAACAACAGTCGTCGGAAACATAGTTGCCAAAGTATGGCAAAAAATCGCCAGGGTCAAGGTGACCTGGCCAACCTATATTGACCTCACTCTTTTCGGTGGCAGCCACCGTTGGACCCTTCTTTAGGGTATTCTTCCTCTACTTGCCGATTTGGGAAACGTTAGGGATGGGGACTTAATGGGAATTCTTTGAATATATTATTTGTTGTTTTTTGAAAAAGATCTGAACATGCAAAGGGTGATAATGTTTGAGAATTAACTGATTTGGTTTCTATTTTTAAAAATCCCCTTAAGAGTTGGATTGGTTTCTAGTTTTTGAAACCACTCAAAAAATAATATTTATTTTTCTTATATAGAAGCATTATATATATATATATTTAATGTTTTAAAAGGGTTGGAATCAAACCAAGGCTAAATAGGTTCAATTCAGACTGTTACTGCTGAAATCCCCTACGATCTAATCCTGCACAAGCACAGAAGGCAGAGGCCCAGAGGTATCTCCGGGATTAGTCCTCTGATGCGTAAGTTAGTAACCGATAGAACAGTGTATTCATAGGAGTAATGGTGGGTGTCGGCGTACCTCCTCTAGGTCCCTTTTCGGTTACCTCTTATAGGGTTGCTGGGCCTAGGGTTTCGAAAACCCCCTTATGGAATCTTCCCCTCACATGGTTTGGAGCCTTACCCCTTCAGGAACCTTCCTTTCACATGGTTTGGAGCCTTGCCCCTTCGGGAACCTTCCCTTCATGTGGTTTTGAGCCTTGCGGCCTCTATTGGATGGGTGACACGCATCCCTCCCTCGGTTTCCACTTGTCCTCGCTTTATTCGGTGACAAATTCTACTGTATCAGCAGCCCCCTTACTTCCATTAGGAGGCTCATTCAGTGGGAGTAACCATCTAATTTATCTTGAGTGTCCCCTCGGTCTTTGATTTTGGTGTTCGTCTGAAAAATATAGCCTTCGGTTGGTTATGTTTGGTTCTGGCCTAAGACACCAACCGAGGTTCCGACCTTCAGTCAAGTTCACTCAGTTTTGGCACGAGCTCCTAACTGAGATTGTGACCTTTGGTCAGGTTCACTCGGCCTTGGCATGAGACCACCACCAAGGTAGTGACCTTCGGTCAGGTCCACTCGGCCTTCGCCTGAGCCCCTTACCGAGATAGTGACCTTCGGTCAGATCCACTTGGCCTTTTCCTGAGCCCCTTACCGAGGTACTGACCTTCGATCAGGTCCACTCAGCCTTTGCCTAAGCCCCTACCGAGGTTGTGACTTTCGGTTAGGTCTACTCGGCCTTTGTCTGAGCCCCCTACCGAGGTAGTGACCTTCAATTAGGTCCACTCAGCTTTTGCCTGAGCCCCCTATCGAGGTTGTGACCTTCGGTTAGGTCCACTCGGCCTTCGCCTGAGCCCCTACCGAGGTAGTGACCTTCAGTCAGGTTCCACTCGGCCTTTACCTGAGCCCCCTACCAAGGTATTGACCTTCGGTCAGGTCCACTCAGCCTTCGCCTAATCCCCTACCGAGGTTGTGACCTTCGGTCAGGTCTACTCGGCCTTTATCTGAGCCCCCTACCAAGGTAGTGACCTTCAGTCAGGTCCACTCGGCTTTTTCCTGAGCCCCCTATCGAGGTTGTGACCTTCGGTCAGGTCCACTCGGCCTTTTCCTGAGCCCCCTACCGATATTGTGACCTTTGGTTAGGTCCACTCGGCCTTTGCCTGAGCCCCCTACTGAGGTAGTGACCTTCAGTTAGGTCCACTCGACCTTCGCCTGAGCCCCTTATCGAGGTAGTGAGACCTTCGGTCAAATCCACTCGGCCTTTGCTTGAGCTCCCTACCGAGGTAATGACCATCGATCAGGTCCACTCAGCCTTCGCCTAAGCCCCTACCAAGGTTGTGACCTATGGTCAGGTCTACTAGGCCTTTGTCTGAGCCCCCTACCAAGGTTGTGACCTTCGGTCAGGTCCACCTGGCCTTCGCCTAAGCCCCCTACCGAGGTTGTGACCTTCGGTCAGGTCCACTCGGCCTTTGCTTGAACCCCTACTGAGGTAGTGACCTTCGCTCAGGTCCACTCGGCCTTTACTTGAGCCCCCTACCGAGGTACTGACCTTCGGTTAGGTCCACTCAGCCTTCGCCTAAGCCCCTACCGAGGTTGTGACCTTCGGTCAGGTCCACTTGGCTTTTGCCTGAGCCCTACCAAGGTTGTGACCTTCGATCAGGTCTACTCGGCCTTTACCTGAGCCCCCTACTAAGATTTTAACCTTCTGTCAGGTCCTCTCGGCCTTCGTACGAGATCCCAACTGAGATTGTGACCTTCGATCAGGTCCACTCGGCCTTGGCACGAGATCCCAACCAAAGTTATTGCCTTCGGTTAGGTCAGTGCAAGTCCAGGAACGGTGATACGCTCATGCGCTTTGCTAGAGTGTACTTCGGGAATCACGCATTGATGACGTGTACTGCATTTAATGATGCTAAGGAGTCGTATCGATGCACTGTTGCCTACAAATAGTGTCACTCTCTCATTTTGTCTTCTACTCATTTCTCTGACCATTCGTCCTTCGTCCTTAACTTTCTCTAACTTTCGGTTCGGCCAGTCATTCAGAAGTAAGTCATGTCTAGCTCTTTAGGTAGTGGCCCCTCGTCATCCGAGGGTGCAGTCTCTAGGCATCGTAGTGCCTGAGCCCTACCAAGGTTGTGTGACCTTCGATCAGGTCTACTTGGCCTTTGCCTGAGCCCCCTACCGAGATTGTGACCTTCTGTCAGGTCCACTCGGCCTTTGCACGAGATCCCAACCGAGATTGTGACCTTTGGTCAAGTCCACTTGGCCTTGGCACGAGATCCCAACCGAAGTTATTGCCTTCGGTTAGGTCAGTGCGAGTCCAAGAAAGGTGATACGCTCGTGCGCTTTGCTAGAGTGTACTTCGGGAATCACGCATTGATGACGTGTACTGCATTTAATGATGCTAGGGAGTCGTATCAACACACTGTTGCCTACAAATGGTGTCACTCTCTCATTTTGTCTTCTACTCATTTCTCTGACCATTCGTCCTTCGTCCTTGACTTCCTCTGACTTTCGGTTCGGCCAGTCATTTAGAAGTAAGTCATGTCTAGCTCTTTAGGTAGTGGCCGCTCGTCATCCGAGGGTGCAGTCTCTAGGTGTCTTAGTCCCTGTCAGGTCCGAGGGATGTCCTCGGACTCGTCCTCCACATCCACATCTTCGGATATCTCCTCGTCCTCTACCACCAGTGACATGAGCGGTGAAGGTATTAGGGAGGGGCTTCTCGACTCCAGGGCCCAGGAAAACGAGTCCCTGGAGGTCAAAGCCCAGAATATAGTTTCGACCATAACCGAAGAGGAGTTGACAGAGCTCCGTGTGTTATGTGGCATACCAAACGAGTTCGTCCTTCGAGTACCAAGGCCCGAAGATAGAGCATGCTACCGAAATCCTGAGGAGCTTTACTTCTATCGGGATGCCTTCAAGGCTGGACTTCGACTCCCCCTTCACCCTTTCTTCAGTCAGGTGTTCTGGCACTATGGCATCTCTCCAGCCCAACTAACCCCGAATGGGTGGCGGCAAGTCCTAAGTTTCATTGTCTTCTTTTCTTGGATGGGAAGACCTCTCTCCCTTCCACTTTTCCTCAACTATTTGTCTCTCGGTTCCACTAAGGGGGACTCGGGCTGGTACTACTTCTGCCCTAGGAAAAACCTCCGATTTCTAAACCGATACCCAACCTCGATACACGGTTGGAAGTTGAAGTTCTTTTTCGTGAGGGTGTCCAAAGGGTTCCCCTTCGGTAATACTTGGGACATCCCATACCTGAAGGACGTGAACTCTGCCCCTACCCTCTTTGGGACAGATGTAGAGTCACTGTCGATGGCTAAGGACAAGACCCTCTGTTAGCCTATCGAGTCCAGTAGCCTCCAGTTAGATGCCTTCCTGTTCTAGTTCGGGCTTAGCCCGGGTGAGTCCTAGGTTTGCAACTGCTTTTGTTTTGGATTTACCGTTCTTGTACTGATCTTTATCCTCTTTTCTGCAGTGTAAATTTTGAGAGTAGAAGCAAGGGCAACCGCTGCCAAGAAGCAGGCCCAACTGAAGGAGGCCAGGGCCCGAGACGCTCAGCAGAAGCAACCGAAAGGCAAGAAAAGAGGGGCTTCGACTTCCCAAACCCTCCCAAGGAAGAAGCCTAGATCCGAACACCCTACCGTCGAGGCAGTTCAGGCGCTTGAGGCCCCATGTCACGGTGCATCTCCTCCGAGGGCCTCTTCCCCTCATGTCGACTTCCGAAGTCCGAGGGTAGTCATTCTTAGGCCGAAGTTGAGTTCGTCCCTCGGTGGTCCATTAAGGAGGGTGAGACACTGACCATCAAGCGGGTCGCTAGAGAGCTTGTCCAGAAGGGAGCCTGCCAAGAGACGCGGCTAAGGCCCAAAGCCAAGGGACTGAGGCAATGATAACAAGCACTTGCGTGTTTATAGCACCGGTAATATTTGGTCTTCGGCCTTTAGAAATTTTTTCCTTTTTTTTTTTTTAACTGTTGATCTCTTTCAGGCTCAGAACCAAGTCGGCCAGCTAACTATCTGGGCCGAAGCCCAGGCCAGGGACCTCAAGGAGTTTGAACGTGAAAAGTCAACCCTTGACAAGGAGTGCACAGTCCTCCTTGAGAAAGTGGAGCATCTGGAGGCCGACATCCTCTGCACACAGTAGGAGAGCGATCAGAAGCTCCGAGAACTAGAGGTGCAGATGGTCACGAAGTTGAGGGAGGCCGAAACCCAAGCCATCGACAGCTACAAGTCCACTAAGGACTTTAGGGAGGTCGTAAAGCATGCCATCGCCCCCGGATTCATCATGGGCACCACCGATGTTCGAGACTAGGTCCTTGAACATCATCCCGAGGTGTCCTTCGAGGGGAGTGGCCTTATCTTAGAGGACAGCGGTAGTGAGGGAGAGGGGGACCATGCTTCTCGTTAGGTCCCTCTTACCCCTGGGAGAGGAGACTCCGATGCAGACGCTGTCGACAATGTCGGGGATGAGGCCATCGCTCCAGTAGACAGTCCATGAGGCCACATTGTAACTTAGTCCTAAGTTTTTTTTTGTAATTTTGGCCTTTGGGCTTCATGTAATTTTGGCATTCGGGCTTTATATAATTTTGGCCTTTGGGCTTTATGTAATTTTGGCCTTCGGGCTTCATGAATGAAATACTCCCTCTTTTTTATGTTGTCTTCCCGACTTGCCTCTTTTTTTTTCTTTTTCTGCAATCTCAAAGACCGATTCCGAATCCAAAGGGATTTTCTAGATCTCTGGCCTATAGGTAAGGTATGAAGGTCGAAGCTCTTATTCAAGTCCTTTTTTATGATCCTGAAAATCGATATTGAATCCGATGGGGTGTTCCAGCTTTTCGGCCTACGGGTGGCGGTATGAAGGCCGAAGCTCTTATTTGAGTGGCTGTGGGAGCTAACCTTTTTCTCAAGGTTTGGTCCTATTGAGCCAATGGTCTGATGGTGGGGAATAAAGGCTGAGGCACCCACGAACCTCGGGTGTCTTCCCCCACCGTAGGTGCTTCCTTCATAACACCTACCTGTTGTCGGCTCCCAACTAGGGTCCTATCTAAGTTGTCTAGTTAGGTCTGCTCTGCCTTGGCCTGAGCTCCCAACCAAGCTTATTCTTTCAATCATGTTTTCTTGGCTTTGACCCAAGCGCCCGACCGAAGGGAGTGCCTTATATTTGTAACCATCGGGAAGCCATTGTTGTAAACCAGCTCATATATTTACGAGATGAAAATTCTTCGAAGTGTTTTGGATGGAGAGCTGCAACTTGGAAGTGCTTAGGAAAAAATACGAAATGTAAATGTAAATGTTCTATTGGTAGAATTTCTCAAGTTCTTCGAGTTCCATGATCGGGGTACCTTTTCTCCCCCCCGTAGTCTCCAGGTGATAGGACCCTGGTCGTATTATCCTTAAGACTCTATAAGGACCTTCCCAATTTGGAGCCAGGTTTCTTTGATGCCTTGGGTCTGATACTTCTGCCCTTCTGAGGACGAGGTCACCCATTCTGAACTCGTTCTTCCAGACTTTGGAGTTGTAGTGCTTCGTAACCCTCTACTGGTAGGCGATGATCCTTTTTTGCGAGGTGTCTCTGACTTCAGTTAAGAGGTCTAAATTAGCTCGGAGTCCTTTATTGTTTTCTTCTTCATTGTAGTACTAAATTCGGTGGGTTACGGCTCCTACCTCCACCGGAAGTACAGCTTCGGTGCCGTAAGTTAAAATGAAGGGTGTTTCTTCGGTGGCTGACCTCTCAGTCATGCGGTAAGCCCAGAGGATGTTGCACAACTCTTCTACCCATAACCCTTTGGCATCATCTAGTCTCTTCTTTATTCCTCAGAGCAAGATATGGTTGGTTACCACTGTCAATCCGTTCGTCGATGGATAACCGATAGATGTTTTCCTGTCGCCAGTGATTCGGCCTCTGACCATTTCGTGAAGTAGTCTATCGCCACCACTACAAACTTTCTTTGTCTCGTGGCCAAGGGGAATGGGCCCAAGATGTCCATTCCCCACATGGTGGACGGTATTAGGCTTGATAAGGATGAGAGCTCTTTAGAGTGCTGCCTGGAGACGGGGGGAACATCTGAGACTTAACGCACTTCCTGACAAATGATTCTGGATCCTTCCTCATTGTTGGCCAGAGCAGGCCCTGCCTCAGTACTTTATGGGCCAAGGCTCGGGCTCTCAGGTGTTGGCCGCATATCCCTTCATACACTTCTTAGAGTGCATACTCACCATCGATAGGGTTCAGGCACTTGAGGTACAGCGTGGTGAACCCTATTTTGTACAGCGTCTCGTCCTTCAACAGGAAGCATGCTGACCGCATTCATACCTTCCTTGCCTCGTCCATGTTCTCGGGGAGTGTTCCTTCCTTCAGGTATTCGATTATGGCATCCATCCAGCTAGGGCCGTATTCATCTACGGGTAATACCTCTCAGGGTTCTTCGGTGCTTGGATGGGATAATACTTCAAAGTACACCGATCACCCAAGGTCTGTGAAGTCGGAGGTGGCCAATTGTAACAGCGCGTCTGTGATGGCATTCTCTACCCGCGGCACCTGCCTTACCTCAAACTCCTTGAAGGCTATTACTTTCTCTCGCAATGTCTTCAAGTATTTGGCCATCCTTTGTTCTATGGCTTCATTGTCTCCATTCACCTATCGCACCACGAGCTGTGAGTCACTGTGCACTACTAACTCCTGTACCATCAAGGCCTATGCCAGATTTATTCTGGCTATTAGGGCTTCGTACTTAGCTTCATTGTTGGAGGCATCAAAGTCAAACCGTATTGCATACTCGATTTTGATTCCTTCAGGGCTAACAAGTATGATCCCAGCGTTGCTTCCCGTGTTGTTGGATGCACCATCCACATACAATGCCCAAGTCTTTTTCACCCGAGCCTCAACAGACTCTTGGGGTTCATTTGGGAGTGTTGTTTCTGCTATGAAGTTCGCTAGTGCCTGTACTTTTATTACGGTTCTCGGCTTGTACTGGATGTCGAATTCTCCTAATTCTACAGTCCAGTTTACTAGGCGGCCAGACATATCCGGCTTTTATAGTATCTTCTTCAGTGGTTGGTCTGTGAGCACAAACACCGTGTGCGACTGGAAATAGGACCTCAGATTTCTTGCCGCTATCACTAGGGCGTATGTTACTTTTTCCACTTTTCTGTATCTCGTTTCTGCGTCCAAAAGCGTTTGGCTGATGTAATATATTGTTCGTTATTGTTTTCCTTCTTCCTTTAACAGTACCGCACTTACTGCCACTGCCGATACAGCTAGGTATAACTGCAAGGTATCCCCCGTATTTGGCTTCGTCAGTAGTGGGGGTGCGGCCAAGTACTGCTTCAGTTGTTTGAAGGACTTTTCACATTCCTCCGTCCACTTGAACTTTTTGGATCCCTTCAAGGCTTTGAAGAAAGGGAGGCACTTGTCAGCCGACCAAGACATGAACCGTCCTAGGGTGGCGACTCTACCTGTTAGCTCCTGGACTTGCTTCACATTCTACGGTGACCTCATATCTCGGATGGCCTATATTTTCACCAGATTGTCTTCAATTCCTCTCTCCAAGAAAATAAAGCCAAGAAACTTTCCCGATGCTACTCCGAATGCACACTATTTGAGATTTAAAATGTAACCACAAGCATACGGATCAGTGTAGCTACGGGTCGAACACAGGGAGAGCAGCCACTTTTTTTTTATTTCTTTTAATAATGCGAAAGTGAACCGATTAATGGTTGTGATCTAATTCTAATTACCGTTCTAAACATATGTATCTAAAATAATGTCCTAACCATTCGTCATCTAAGAATTTAAAGAGGCAAGCCACGCAATTAAAATTAAATAAATAAATAACTGAAAATAAACAACCACACAATTAAAAAAATAAATAAATAAATAAAGGAAAAAAATGCTAAAATAAAAATAAAGTAAAAGAAAGGGGATAAAGCTAGAGAGAGACTCACAAGTAGGTTTCTCTACTTAGCCCGAGGGATGCATCATAATATGAGCTTCCCTACTTGACCAGAGAGTCACTCTTACAAGGGTTACTCTACTTGGCTTTAGGGAAAGGGAGACAATTAAAAAAAAAGCAATAAATTGATGGTTCTATGGCTAGGAGGGGCAAAGCCAACACATACACTAGCCATGAACCTTGGGGGAAAGGGATAACAATAATGTAACGACTGAAAATAAAAATCCTAACTTAAGAAAGAAAGGGTAGTCAGAAGAGGGAATGAGAGGGGGGAGAGAAGACTACTGAAGGAGCCTACTTACTTGAATCAATGCTTGAACTTGAAAAAAAAATTGTTCCACAGCTCGTGATCTTGTCACCTAGATCTAAGCCTAGAACTATAACTTAAAAAAAAATTACAACTCAATTGCATAAATCATAAACATAAAAAGGCTGAATAAAAATAAAAGAGTGCTTGCATTAATTGACATAAAAAAAACTATTACAAAAGTGATTAAAGCAAAAATAGAGAAGAACTAGAACTAAAGAGAGAAAGAAAAAGAGAGAGTAACTAAAAAAAAAACTAGAAGAAGAATGAATTGTCTCCCCTCCTCTTACATGAGTTGTATTTATAGGGAATGGGGAGGTAGGGTAACAATTTTCTTTTTCCTAAAAGAGAGAAACCCACAATTGATTGTGAGATCTTTTGAGACCAAAAGTGCTAAGGTGGAGGAGAGAGAAGAGAGAAATAAACTTTGAGAAATTTCCTATAATTTTTTGCTTATTTTCTTTCCTTTTTTTTTCTAATTTATTTCTCTTCTTTTTCTCCCTCCAAGGGACGATTTTCTTCTTGCTTTGTGTGATTTGGACAATATTTTGGTGATGATGTGGAGGAGAGAGAAGATTTGGACAATCTTTATTTCTCCCCTTTTTTTTCTTTCCTTTTTTTTTTCTTCTCTTCTTACGCAGGAACCCTTCCATGATTTTCCTTGCTTCTAATTTGATGTGGAAATCTCCTCCATGCCCTTAGTACTTTAAGTGAGTGAAAAGCAGGAAATCTTCAACAAAATTCTCTAAAAAAAACAACCATGAGATTCGAACTTGAGACCTCTTGGTGAGCAAGGGAATTTTGTACACCATAGCTTACCAACTACGCTAGGTAGTTGTTATTACCAAAAACAAATCTTTAATCACTTAAGGATGTGGTCCATCAATCCTTGTTGGCATTTAAAATATTCCTTGTACCTCTGGGACAACTGCAAATGGGCTGGTTCTGTATCTCGGTTCAGTTCTGATCCATTATTCTTTTTCTGGCCCGAAAAGAATAATCATTTGTACGGGTGACCAAACGAATGTGTACTTTTAATTGAACACGTCCATCTTGCTCAGAATTTTGTCCTCTTCGCAACCATGAAAAGAAATAGGACCTCTTTACGTGTAAAATTGGAGATATAACGCCTGATAGTCCTTAAGGCCTTAAAAATATAAAACCTGCAAAAAGAGAGTAAAACCCAAAGTAGCTCCATTCTAAATATGTAAAATACATGTTTTACTACCCTAGATTTCACACATAAATGTGCTCATCACACACTTTGTTGGGTTTAGCTTTATGTCGTACCACCTCAGCACCTGGGACGCATTTTCTAGGTCTTGAATATGGTGTTTTATCTTCAGGCTTTTCACAAGCATGTCATTTACGTATACCTCCATGATTTTTCCAATCATCCCCTTGAAGATCTTATTTACCAACCTTTGATAAGTGGCCCCTACGTTTTTTAGTCTGAAGGGCTTGACTTCATAGCAGTACAATCCCCCCTCGGTCACGAAGGATGTCTTCGGGACATCTGCCTCAGACATCTTGATCTGATTGTACCCTGAGTACGTATCCATGAAGCTCAGCACCTCGTGTCCTGCTGTGGCATCAATGAGGAGGTCTATCTTCGACAGGGGGTAGCCATCCTTTGGGCAGGCCTTTTTCAGATCAGTGAAGTCGATGCAGATCCTCCACTTCCCATTTGCCTTTGGGACTATCACCACATTGGATATCCACTCCAGGTATTGGATTTCACGTATGAACTGGGCCTTCAGCAACTTCTCTACCTCTTCATCTATCTTCCGTTGCCTTTCGGGGGCGAAGGTCCTCTTCTTCTGTTGTACCGGCTTCATAGTCGGGTTGAAACTCAGATGATGCTCTATTACTTCTCGGTCTATTCTATGCATGTCCAAGGCTAACCAGGCGAAGACGTTAGAATTGTCTCGGAGGAATGAGATGAATTTTTCTCGTTGTTGCCTTTGCATTGTAGCTCCTACTTGGAATTGGCGAGTGTTATCCCCCCCTTTGGCTTCAACCTATTCTCCCCTTTGATAACTGGTGTCGTCGCATAGATCTTTTATTGGGAGCGCCTCGCCCACCTTTTCTTTTCCCCATAGGTGGTGGCATGGCACCTCCGAGATGCCTCCTGATCGCCTCGACATTCACCGACACCGTTCTTGGTTGGAAACTTCATCTTGAGGTATGGAGTGGAGACGACAGCCTTTAGTAGGTTTAAACCAACTCTCCCTAGTATGGCGTTGAACACCGAAGTAATGCCTACTACCAGGAAGTTGATTATGACTGTTACTTGGCCGTCTCCTGTGTCGGCTCTTACTGGCAACTCAATCAATCCCTCCACTTTGACCAGGGCACTGGAGAATCCTTGTAATGGGTATTCAACCTTCTTCAGCTTTCTCTCGTCCAGGCCCATCTTCTGGGAAGCTTCAAGGAACAGGATATCAGCTGAACTGCCGTTATCCACCAAGATCCTTTTTACTCTGCAATCGGCTATGGTCATGACGATTACTAGGGCATCGTCATGTGGCTTGTGCACCCCTTCTAGGTTGTCATCAGAGAAGGAAATAACCGTCCCCGTCTTCACCTTCTTGTTTGGCCATAAAGCCAATGCACGCTTCTTGCATAGGCTTTTGCTTTCCTAGCCGAGACTGAACTTTCTCCAGTGACTAGGCCTCCACAGATTGTCGCTATAACCCTAGTTGGGCTTTTATTCTCGTCTCAGAGGTGATGGTCAGCTTCCTCGGGTGTCCGGTCCCTTCGTCGTTCCTGATTGCCTCTGCGGGCTGGTCCCCTTCTTTCATGGTGGCCTCTGCCGTCTCTATGGTGGTTATCCTTACGGTCATTATCGTCTTGGGCATCCTCCTTTTTGCGGTCTACAAATCGGCTTAGATATCCTTTTCGGATCATTCCTTCTATTTTCCCTTTCAGGTACCAACAATCTTCGGTGTCGTGGCCGTGGTCCCTGTGGAAGTGGCAATATTTTGTCCATATTGTGTCTCCCAGGATTTTGTTCTATCTTTCGTGGCCACTTCATAGCTCTGGCATCTGAGGAGTCCTTTATCTGCATTAGCACATCCGTTCGTTTTCGGTTCAGGGGCATGTATTTCTCAAACTTCTTTGGTGGACTGGGTGCCCAACCACGTTTGGACTTTCATCTTTTGCCTTCTTCGGAAGGTTTGTCATCGGCTCCAGAGATCTTTTTCCTTCTTGTCTTCTCTTCAGCTTCTTTATCGGCTTGGAGGGTTTCTTCTATCTGGATGTACTTATCACACCGAGCCCTCAACTCGTCTAGGTTCCTCGGTGTATGCTTCGCCAAAGACCTTTTTAGCTCCTTATCCTTGATGCCTCCCAGTAGGATCGTGAACTCTTCTTTCGGGTCCAGACCTCTGATCGTGATCTTCTCTTGATGGAAGCGCTTTATGTAGTTTCGCAGTGACTCCCCTTCATGTTGCTTGACGTTAGTCAGGTTCAACGTGGTCTTCTAAAGGGGTTGGCTACTAGAGAGTCCCTTCATGAAGAAGTAACTTAAATCACTAAAGCTGTGGAACGATTTCTTCGATAAGCAGTTGTATCACAGCCTTGTCGCTCCTCTGAACGTCAAAGGTAAGGCGCGACACATGATGTTTTTCGAGACTCAATGGAACTGCATAGCAACCTTGAAGCCTTCCAGATTGTCGACGGGGTCCCCAGACCGGTCATAAGTGTCATATTTGGGTAGGCAAAATTGATCGGGAGCGGGTCCCTCATGACCTCATCGGCTAGAGCTGTGTCATTAGTGAGGTTTGGCTCGCGAGTTCTTGTCTGGTTTTCTGCTACCTTCCTGATCTTGTTTTTCAGGTCTAGGATCATCTGCTTCAATCCCGTGTCCTCGTGTCTCTATCCGTCTCCTTGGCATGGTTCCCCATGCCTGGTCCCGGCGGCGTGTCGCATCCTTTCTTTGGGTGCGGGGCTTTCCCTCATTGTTCAGTTTCGATGATTCTGACCAAAAGTTATCGATCATGTACTACTCCGATCCTCGTCATGAGCGCGCTCTGGCTGGATATGGGGGTCTTGTGGTGCTCCGCTGGTCTTCTGAGAGACGGCTTTAGAGATCTCCTTCATTGTCTCAACCATTCGGTCATACTTCTCCTGAAGGGCTTTGAACTGCTCCCTTGTCACATATTCCTGTGCCCTAAGAGGGGGTGGAGGATTACCTTCTCCGCGCACAGAATATCCGGCAGAACTCTGGTTTCTCGTGGAATCTTCCCGATCATCGTTTCCCTGTTCTTCACCGATTTCCATCAAGGAAGGGAGCCCTCCTAAAGGTTCCTCCTCGTCCATGTTTATGCTCGGCACTGCTCTTGTTTTCTTACAATTGTATGTTTTCTCCATCATTACTGTCGTTCCCACAGACAGTGCCAATCTGTTACTGCCGAAATCCCCTACGAGCTAATCCTGCACAAGCACAGAAGGCAGAGGCCCGGAGGTATCTCCGAGATTAGTCCTCTGATGCCTAAGTTAGTGACCAGATGAACAGTGTATTCACAAGAGTAATGGTGGCTGTCGGCGTACCTTCTCTGGGTCCCTTTTCGGTTACCTCTTATAGGGTTGCTGGGCCTAGGGTTTCGGAAACCCCCTTCTGGAATCTTCCCCTCACGTGGTTTGGAGCCTTACCCTTTCAGGAACCTTCCCTTCACGTGGTTTGGAGCCTTGCCCCTTCGGGAACCTTCCCTTCATGTGGTTTTTAGCCTTGCGGCCTCTATCGGATGGGCGACACGCATCCCTCCCTTGATTGCCACGTGGCCTCGCTTTATTCGATGACAAATTCTACCATATCACAGACCAATGTGAATTGGCCCAAAGCAAACCAGTAAACCAAATTAAATCAAATTGATCCAGGTTAGGTTAGACCAAATTGAACCAACCTAAACCGAGCCTATTCGGGTAACCAAATTAACCAGATTACTGGGTCAAATAAAAAAAAAAAAGATTGTTTGGGCCCAGGGGTTCAGGTTCGGAAGGGTTTTGGTGTTTGGTCCTCAGGCTTATATCAATCGTTTATTTTATGATGGGCTCACGCAAGGGGTTTTATTTAAGTTTATCTTTTGAACTTTCTTAGTTACAGTAGGATTCCTAGTATACTCTCCAAGATTGAATCGGACTCTATGCTGTCTTACCTATATCTCCATTCTTATTTGTAACTCTCTTGGAAACCAAGCTGCACATGTATGTCATACTCGTGCTATTATTGAGAAACCAAGTTGCACAAGTAGCCCAGGGTAATGTCTCATGAATTCATGATATCAAAGGCATTGATGGCAAGGTTTTTAAAATTTTCAGAAGGACGAAGGATGTTACCCGTTTTGATTCAAGGGAATTGAATCATTTTATTAGAAAAAAAAGTCATGATTATGATGTGATATGCGTATATATATATATGTTCATTTTTATTCAAATTAGATCCTTTATGCTGATATTCATTGGATCCAGTTCCGGGTTACAAAATTACTATCTTATATTTCAAATATTATTTTGGGGTTTATAGCATAACAAAATAAATGATCAATTTTGGCTATTTCATTTTAAACCTAGTCCTAATCATTTTTAGATTTTTTTTTTTCTTTTAGGTTTGGATTTTAGGTCACAGGGTTGAGGTTGATTGGTCGAATCAATCGGATGATGGAATTATGTACTCTAAATTATTTTATATGATTCGACCAATGGAAGGAAGAAATTCAATATTCTGGATCGATTTTAATGCAAAAAAACAAACAAACAAAAAAACAAAAAGAGGAACATAATCAAAGTTTATTCTAAAAATGTTTTGGGACCCAGTTTTTGTTTCAGAATTGTTCCATAATGGATTTGACAATGTATTTCTGTTTATGCAAGATTCTTCATTGATTTATTACTATGATATTAGGAAGTTACATATGACTGAAATATGTAGAAAATTCATGGTCTCTTGTGCTTGCATGATTTGTTTAGAGCAACCTATAATGAATAAATATGTTGAAATTAAACTGCACACACGAAACTATACATTACATTTCTAGGAAATCATGAAAGGGTAGGGTGGAATCCCCTCAAGTGGCACATCTTATTCTTCCACATTTTTTTCCAGGGAAAAAAAGTTGGTGACGTTTGTCCAAAGGTCATATCACCAAAGTTAAGGGAATACTTATTAGGAAAAGACAGTAACCTAGAGGCTTCTAAGCCCAAAGGCGACAGGACTTCAAAGGTTGATCTTTTAAGGGTAAATGTGGATTTACAAGAGGAACATTCTTAGCCTAACGGATAGGACTGTAGTTACAGTTGTGACTCTTGCATAGTATATTTGCTAGATGGGAATGTTATATTATATTTTTCTAGCCCGATTATTTGGTATGTATGTTTCATACTAAACTTTTTTTATCAGTTACATTTTTATACTGCTCCTTCAGGAGACATCTTCTAGAAAATATTATTTCCTCTGTTGCCACCCTCAACGAAAATAATTATAACTGAGTTGAGAATTTGGATATTTTTTAGAGTTACTTGATCTAGTTTTAGCTCTTAGGGAACCCTAACTAGTTGCTTTTACTGATCAAAGCACAGCTGAAGGATATAGATATAGTTTTGGTTTGATTTTTAATCTGTTTTTATTCTATTCTAGTTTACTTGATAACAAAATCAATTCCTTTTGCAAAATCATTATGGGGACTTCTTTTCCTTTTTAAGACTGTTCCGAAACAGTCTTGCTATCCTATTAGATTTTACTACCACTTCAGTGATATTATGAAATGGTTCTTATTCTTAGATTTTGTTCTCTGGATTGTTTATGTGGAATATCATGGTTTTTTTTTTTAGCTAAAGTTTGAAGGTGACATTTCCCACAGTTTATAGGCAATGCTTGCTACAGTTTTTTTATAGTATTTAGCCAAAGTTCATTGTAATAGGTAGTATATAGATAAAGTTCATGGTAATAGGTGGTATTTAGCCAAAGTTCATGTAATGGACTGTACTTTAGCCAGAGTTCATGATATATGGCATTGTTTAGCCAAGGTTCATGATGTATGGCAATATGTAGCCAAATGGCATGATTTATGGAGGTATTTCCCTTAAATCCATGGAAGCAACAGTTAGCCACATACGGTTGACCAAAGTAAAGGTATTAACCTCAGGTTATGGCGGTTTTCCCAAGTGCTTCTACCTGTGAGGTAATTCAAGGTATGACATGACATATGCTGATCAAGGAATGGATCTACAAGGAAAAAATTTTATGTAATCACAATGTATAACACGGTTTTCTTGTCTATATCCGAGGTGATTCAGATAATGAGCATATTTGTGTTTGTGATAGTATGCAGATGTGCGCCATATATTGTGGCATGTATTCTGCTACTATTCAACTTGATGACAAGTTGTTTGAATCAAAGTTTTAGAGTGGGGGTTTTAGCTATGGGTATCTATGGCCAAAATCTAGGGAAAGGATATTATATTAGTGTTGCCCAAGTGGGAGAATGTTGAGGTTATGGGTTTCACTAATACGGGTGACCCATTGGGCCCATGGTGGTTAGGACCACTCAAGGGGGATAAGCTAGCCCAATCTATTGTCAGAGTAGGTTATGTCTAAGGGCTACTATATATAGTGTCTATAGTCCCTGCAGTCACCACTGTGTGAGAACACAATTCACACATAGAGTTCGGGTCAAGATTCAAGTGGGAAACTACAAAAGATCTAGAGGAGGGAGAACTTTGGAGGGACAAAGTTCGTGTTCTAGGAGGTTACTGGTAGTTGTCGCAGGCACATCATTCATTATCCCAAGCTTGCTCGTCATCGACACACTCAATTGCAAGGTACGCATCTTGTTTCTCCATGATCTTGATTCCATCGTGTTCTTGTGTTTCTCTGTGGACCTATCTAGTTAGGAGAGGCTATTGGAGTTAGAAAAAATTTTGAACCTGAATTTAGTGCGGTTATAACTGACATTGAATATGTCAGATCTCACAAGATTCAGAAGATTTTGATCAAATGTCTCAGTCACAGTAGTGAATCTCCTTATAAGAGGTTTGGTTCCCTGCTTCGTCTTTCAAAGATGGAGAACTTTTTCTTCTTTTTTGGAGACTGTGGTTTGGAAAATCGATCACTCACTACTTTCATGAAGCCAATACGATTGCTGACTTCTTAGCAAAAACAGCTGCAACACTAGATATCTCTGATCCAGTTGTCTTGGCCAGTGTTAATTTGTATGGAGATGGAGAAGGATGCCTTCATGCGTCCTAGATATAGATTTATCTAATTGAATTTCTTTTTCATTTGCTTAGGTTGAGTTCCTTGGGGCCTTCCCTACTGATGCCAATCCTGAAGGTGGGTTAATGCTTGCAGCTCTCTTCCTATTTTCTGTGAAGCGTGAAGGCTTTGTAATCGTTTTCTCATTATTTTCATTCTTAATATATATTCTTGATTTCTAGCAGGAAAAAAAAATTATGGATCTAATTAGGGTTTCAAACAGTCTAACACCCTCTACAACCTTCAAGGTCTCTGTTTCACGACACCCTCTTGCATCCCTGGTTACAAATTGACTGTTAGGAGTGGGAGGTTCTCGATGCTCTATGAAGTCCTATGTGCTTTTGTTCTTTTAGTGCAACCCACAACCCCTCTCCTACTAACTCAAGGGTGGGTTTTAATATCCCTTGCTCTATGATGTAGGCCCAGATCACGAATCCGATCAATTCAAGACCGAACATGACAACCTTATCATTATTATGAGGTCCAAGCATGTGAAAGCCACTCCACGAAGAATGGAGCTAGACCAGTCCAGCTAGCAGAAGCCTAGCATGTCCAGCCCCTCCTGTACCAATTGTATTTCTTCTAGAAGCTAGCTCCAACTGATTGCAAGATTGCAAGGGATCTCTCGCTGATTGAGGGATCTCCAGCTAATATGGGGAAGTGCTAGCTAAGAAGATCTTTCCCTATTCTTATTTTTGGAATGAATCAACTTCAGGAGTAAGGAAGAGGAGCCGCCATCTATAGCCAAGGGGTACAATTTTTTATCTTTCTCTATATTTGATTTCCTTTACTAGGAGATTTTCATTTTAGCAAATAAAGTAGAAGTATATTTTGCCAAGGAACCTACCTCAGTAAAGGTTACTTTGTTTAAGTTTCTCTATGAATTCATAATCGTAGGATTTAGGCTTTTTATTGTTAATATCAACCGTACGTTAATGAATTTTTAGAGGCCTGAGAATTACGGTTTAGTTTTTCTTATAAACTGTAAGAATTTTGCCCATTTTAAAGGACTGAATTCAAAGAATAAAGTTAGCCTTAGTTGATTGAAACCACAAAGAGTTTCACCATAGTACAGATGAACTATAGCTTTTTCAGTTTGCATTTTCTTTCTCTTCTTTTCCATGCTATTCAGCTATACATTTGGTTGAGTGTGTTCTTGTCTCTCCCAATTCATAGCTTCTAAAGAGGCTGCATTAAGAAACCCACCGCCTTACCCCATCCATAGCCTTGAAGCCCCTCTCTCCATCGCAATCCCTCCCTCTCTCTCCCGTAACCCTTACTCTCTATTATCCACCCCTCACCACCCTTCCCTTTTTGTTTAATCCATCTACCTGCAAGCCATCTTTGCAACCCACGACCAACCTTTCTCAACACGTGTACTACTTTGAAAAGTACCTGGCCATCTCTAAAACCATCTTCTTTAGATGCTTGGGTAGTAGGGCAAATGGAACAAAGATCTTTTGTCTTTCAATAATTCGCTCCTTCACTTCCAGAGGAAAGTTAGGAGTGTATTTCGATCGATGAATTTGATTGTCTAGGTCGCATTATTGCCAAACAATCTACTTTACCTTATAGTCAAAGTATTTATATTTCATCTTCTCCATTTGATCTCATTCATTTTGATGTTTGAGGACCTACTCCTACTCCCACCAAAATTGGTTCACGTTATTTTATTATATTCATTGATGATTATTATTCTTATTTTACCTAGATTTACCTCTTTCAATCTCACCCTGAGATTTTTTCCATCTATTGTTGATGATTATTATTCTTATTTTACCTAGATTCATGTCTTTCATTCTCACCCTGACATTTTGCTAGTATGATCTTCCCCTAATCTTCCGAAGACATGAAAGTTCTTTCTCTATTCTACCAGAGAATATACTTCCCGGACATTTTGTACTTTCCTTCAATAAAATGGGAATCTTAGTCAATCTCTTACACAAATAAATCCCTACAGCATAGTGTCACTAAACGCAAACAGTGTCACTGAAAAGGTTAGATGCCCTTATATTTGAAGATTCTCTTGGACCTTTTCCTAAATTCTATTTCTACTTGAAAATTTTCCTTTCATATGAATTTTACAGAAAGAAATCCAACTTGACGGATTGGAAGATATCAAAAGTATATACAATTGGATTGGAATTCATTTATTACTGGATTCCACCACGGAATCAAATCCTAGAGCTAATATAGATAACATCATAGAATCACAAACTAATTATGAGTTTTACTTACCAATTGTTTTACTTCTGCCTTTATTCATTCTTTTATAAGTTTTTTCATTAATATTTACCTTAAACTACTACCCTTGAACCGGGTCATGTTATCATCCAGCTTTGCGAAATCGATGGGCCCTCCCTCTCTGCATAGTAGAAAATAGAAATTTTTTTGGGTAAAAAATAGGATAATTGTACGTATAGTTTCCATTATTTCTATAATAATGATTATCATAATTATTATAAGGGGAGGAGTTTTCTGTCTTGGAGCGTGGCCTACGTTAGCATCTCATCTCTTTGTTTCTCACTCTCATCTCTAAAAGGACAGATGTGTCATTTCGTAGAAGAAAGAGAGATATAATCACAAAGGAGTACTGGTCTAGGCCACGCTCTCGAACACAAAAACATTTTATCTTATGATAATTATGCATGAAAAAAAAAATCCTGATAGGAATAAAATCCAGTGGTAAAATTTTTATTTTCCAATATAATCTGACTTACAATGCCTCCTCAATGTTAGTGATCCATTGTGCAGATTCTCTGTAATACATCGAAACAACATCCTCAACAACAAAGTCAGGGTCAATAATGTTCAATTCTTCCAACTGAGTAAAGTGTTCATCAAGGTAACCCTACAAAATTACGTTTTTTTTTCTATTGTCAGTGTGAGGAACAAGAACAATGCATGGACAAAGAAACACAAGCTTAGGAAAAAAGAAACCAATACTCAGAAAATTGGCATTAACTATATAAAATTCGATCGAAAGCAAATTTTATTTTATTTTTTTGGTATCGAAAATAATATGATTAAATTGGTTCCTTTCTAAGGCCAAATTGTTAAATGCAGCCATGTGATTTTGGCTTTGAACATTGAACCCTTATAGGGATGTACTGATTAATTAGTGTGTTTCTCCAATCCACCGGGTCAACAAATTATTTTTTTTTTTTTTTTTGGGGGTGGGGGTGGGGGTGGAGGGTTGGTGGGGAGGGGAAAACAGATCCTTCAATCAGGGACAATTGAATGCTACCGAATTTGGGGGGGATTAAAATGTACGGAGTCTTATCCTTGCTTTGCAGCTATTTCCCCACTCAAATTCGCAATCACTAATTCATAATGGTGCAATCAGATAGGTCCGTACTTCGTTAGCCAATAAATATTTTTCTCATATTATGACGACAATATAAGCATTTAGAAGAACAAAAAGTGAGAACATTTCTCATTTTGAACTTCCAAAGGATATTAACGCATATACTTCTATGCACATTCTGAATGTTCGTCTTAGATCTATAATAAAAATAAATTTAAAAAAAAAAATTAAGTTGACACAGTTACAATAAGATAAAAATTATTTTAAGATAGCAATAAATTGAAGTTATACAGGAAAAAGATACTGAAGAACCTGATCCAAGAGAGCCTGTCTTATGAGAGCTGCCTGATGTCTCAGATGATCATGCCCCATTCTCCTAGGTCGAATGTCAGAAATGATATAGTATTGAGGCAAAAGAAAACTAGTTGCTGGAATAGAGAAGAAAACCCACTTATGAGTTAGCAATTTGAGGCCTGAAAGCTTAAGTACTGAAGCATATAGACAGGCCAACATATATGTATATATATATATATATATATATAAAAGAAAATAGCTTGAAGAGAATGAAATGGAAATTTATTTCTGCCACTTTTGATTCTGATATAGAGTAAAAAGAACGTCCCTATCTAGGGAATGACTTGAATTCATTGAGCATTGGAAAGAAAGAAAAGGAGTAGAACTTTATCTGATATTTAAGCCTTCAAATAAATGCATGCCGACACTAAAAATCTGTGAGAATTTGATTTTAGATTATTCTGATTATTATTTTATTCAAGGTATAATCTGCATCCTGGCTTGTGGTTTTAAGTTACCATGGCAAGGATTGTGTTTTCAAATAAATGGGTGCAGACACTAAAAATCTGTGAGAGTTCGATTTTAGATGATTCTGTTCATTATTTTATCCAAGGGATAATCTGCATCCTGGTTTGTGGTTTTAAATTACCATGGCAAGGGCCGTGTGCCCACATATATATGTATATGGGAAATGTTTTTTGTCTAGGACCATGGTCTATGCCAGCAGTGTTCACATGTGTCAATCTGTTTCCTCTCATTATGAAATGACATCTTTGCTCTCTATTGGAGGAGAGATAGACACAGGTAGCTTGTGTAGGATGGTCTACGACGGAAAACATTTCCCCATGTCTACTAGCTAGCTAGGGTAGATATTGAGAAAAGAAAATCTCTACTCATCTCCACTCAATCCCCTAGGCTGAGATGAAAATATCCCATGTCTTGTTATCAGGGTCGGTAGCTTTGTGAAGTCTTCTTTTGATGCAAGGTGGACTGCAGTAATCTATGTTCATGGTGTTTTCTAGTGTGCCTCCTTTGACTATAGTTTAGCGGGGAATACACAAGAGTCAAGATTTGAGAAATCATCAAAGGAGTGATGTAGTTGAAGCGGTTAGGGGCCATAAACGTTATCTGGACTACCTTTGAAGTGGTGGTTCATTTGTCCGAGGAGGATCAGAGTTTATGGCAGTGGGAGTAGTTTAGTTTCATCCTAGATTATAAGTATTTAAGTCGATGTTTTGTAAATTCTAACTTGGTAAAATAGTTCAGGGATCTCGTAATGGTGGCTCATCAGTTAGCTACTATAGTTAGAACTGACAATTTATGGAATGTAGTTTTTACTCTGCCCTCACCCCCCCCCCCCCCCCCCTGTTTTAATGCTTTTTTTTTTTGGGTGTGTGTATTAGAGAAAATCTCTACCAACAAGCCTTCATTGCCTGTGACATAATTGGACTGGCTGGGATCGTTGTCTCTTACTTTTATATGAGAAACGGTTGGCCAAACTGTTGGGTGGTTAGCTTGTGTCACTCTCCCTCCCCTTCCTTTGAAAATTACCTCCATGTCCCTTGTATCTCAACCTCATTATTGGTTGAGCTGCTAGTTCTAAGAAAACTTGCGGCGTGACCAACCCTCTCCTTTTTATATGCGCACATTGAATTAGCATATTTTCAATACTATTAATGGATTAACTAACGAAAGTAGATTTCTAGAAGAAAATCCCTATTTGGTCGTGTGCCCTTACATTCAGACGTAACGGTGGTAAAAAGATCACCTTACCCCTAGTTGGTCCCCGTAGTGATACAATGACCACACGACCAGTTAGCAATCTCCATCCCATTACTATTTTAAGAGCCACATAACATATGCATTTCTGTCTTCTAAATCAGGAATTGTAGGTATGTAGTCCGATTTAAAATCGTAAAATATGATCCAAAAAAAAAAAAACTATAGTGTGCACCTGTAAGGTCCAGCCCATGTGGGTCGACTATGGGTCTCACTCGTGGGTCGATTCTCATGTGGCCCCTTCATCACTATACTACTTTAAGGAAAAAAATATGAACTGAAAAAACAGAACCCGTTTTAAAAATAATTGCCCGACATGTTCTACCTAAATAGGTAAGTGATGCCTAAATAGAAACCATATACAACTCTTTATATTCAGAATCCCAATAAGATATTCACTTTCTAATTTTAATCACACGCAATATTATATTTTATTTTTGGGTAAAAACGCAATATTTTATTTGACTAAGGGAATCGCATCCCAGTCCAAATACTTGCTTGTAAAGGAATCTTTAAACGATCAAGTTTTGATTCGTGTACTAGCAAATTTAAAATTTCCTAAATCAAATACAGAAACATCTAATCTTCTATTATGAACCAATCTCCATTTACCAGCGAGGGGAAGAAGACAATCACAAATCTCTTGTACAAGCAACTTAAAAGTTTCTTAAATCAGATAGGAAACATCTAATCTTTCTATTGTGAACTAATCCCCATTGGAACACCTTCAAGCTTGCACAACTACTATGGTTACCGGCAAAGGGAAGAAGAGGGTCACAAATCCAGTGACCACCGCGAAACAGTATCACAAACCATGCAAATCCCAGCGCGCCCCCCACCCTTTTTCCTTTTTCCTTTTTCCTTTTTCCTTTTTCCTTTTCCGGGTTTGGGCTGGCTACATGGGCAGCAACATGTTACCTGCGTGGTTTGCTGGAGACTTTCCTTAGCAAGATCAATGGTTTAATTTGAGCCCATGAATCATCCTTAGTAAAATCCCCACTTCAAACCCTTAATTTGGGCAACACAAAACCAATAATGGGGAAATTGCCCAAATTTCCTAAAACCCACCTTCCAACTTGTCAAGACTACCAATTGGGAGAGGGATTTAGTGTAGGAGGCTTACCTCAGCAAGGTTGGTGGCTCAATTTGAGTCTGAATTTCTCTTATGAAATTCCCACCTAAAATCCCCAATTTGTGTTACTAAACCCTAGAAATGGCGAACTTTGCCTAAATCTTTTATAACCAACCATTCAAACTCAAAATTGAGTTGGGGATAATGAAATTAAATATATGTATAGCGGTTTGGGGTGAGCACATAATTCATTGATGGTCACCACATAAACCCTCAGCCAAATTTCCCAAATTTTGGCTTAACCTAGACTTGAATTGTGGAGATTTTGGGTATATTGTGTAATCCTAGCTTAACTAACCCACTAAACACACTAAATTTAAGTTAATTAATGTCGGTGAACATCCCCCACATATAAATCAGTTTTATAATCGCAAAAAACCCCGACTTAAGAATGATTCAAAGAAAAAAAAAATGAAGCTAGAACATGAGCCTTTGGGTCCCACTTCCCTATGGATGACTAATTTGCTCAAAACCTTATGTATCCTAGGAGTAGAACCAATAAGTGACAGAACATCGTTGCACGAGCTCATTAGTTGTCCACTGACATTTGAGATTCAGGGTGAGAGGATTTGCATATTATAAATATGTTCTTTTAAGTGAATGTGTATGTTGCATAATGATATAAGTTGTGAATGTGTGTGTGTGGGTGTGACAGGGATGTAGGGTAGCCGAAGATTGGGTTCCGGCACTATATGCCCAGGGTGAGAGTATGTGTGAGTGTATTGTGGAAATTAGGGTGCAAGGTGGCCAAATGTTGGTTCCTGCACTACATACTTATGGTGTGTAAGTGTGGGGTATTTCCAGCACTATATGCCCAGAGGGTGTGTGTGAGTTTGTTTGTGTTGTGACACATACCATGAAAGAATGAATTGGGTTAGGATAACCATCCAGATGCTACAATCTTTATCAATAGGGGTTTACATATTGGTTAATCCTACCATCCGACGGTCTAAGATTGGGGACGATTTTTGGTGACTGAGGTGATGAGAATGCCAATGTCATGACAAACCCTCATGCAATGTTGGATTCGGTGGTGGGTATGCTTTACATGCGATGTTGAATTCAATGTAGTGGTATTATGAGTGATTATTAATAGGGGCTTACCGGGTACCGAAGTAGCCATGTAGGGACTAGTATGCTTCTGACTCGCGAATCGCTTATATCCTTGGGGACCGATAACATACATTTGTGACTGGGGATACCACCTATGTTGCAGTAGAACTAATACCCACTATGGACTTAGAATCTGTTGATTGGGTTTGTTTGCTAATAATTTGCATCATGTCATTGCATTCATCTAAATGCATTCATATTGGTTTGGTTGGGCATTTTAAATTGTTTCTATTTCATGAATTTTGTAGATGTTTATGTGTACCCCTCACTGGGCTTCGTGGAAACTCACCCATGTTGATGTCGCTTTTTAGATGTTGATTCAGGGAACCATCCAAAGTCTATGGTTGAATAGCCATCTCTATACGGAGGTGACCTCTGGGACGACGCACGAGAACAGTTACGTATGTGCCGACTTTGCACTTGGAGCACATTGAGGATGAGGTATCATCTTCTATTTTTTATTCTTTTTGTACTTATCATATGTGGTCCTAGGGGCATAACTATAATTATGATCTACTGTGAAAACATTCTTTTTGTGTAAATTTGGTAATTATCATTAGAATTCACTAGTTGTATATATTTTGATTATTATTATCTATGTGATTGTAGAATCATTTCATAGCTTTATGAACTTTAAGTACTGCATCATGGATCCTAGATGGATTGTGGATACATGTGTGTGTCCATGTCACCAGCCTTTAGGTGAATGGAGGTGGGGTGTGACAAGGGCACTTTTCCTTTATCTCATTTTCATGTTCCCAAGACACTTTTCCTTTATCTCATTTTCATGTTCCCAAGATGTTTCTTGTTCCGAGTGGTTTCTCTATTTGACTAGGACATAGAAAACAGTCCAAGAGGTAGCGAAAGGAGGGGAAGCAGACTAAAGGGAATCATTTTTTAGGGGGGAGGAGTAAATCCAGGAAACCCAAATGATGTGATGCTTAGAGACAATTTTTCAAATGAGTTTAAGGATGCCCACTGAGTTGTATCGTTTATTCACCTCAAACCATGGCCTCCCTTAGTCTTAGGAGAATAGATTTTAGACCAACTCAAAGAATGAAGAAAGGGGAATCTACACCTTTCCAAATAAAGGAATAAAGGAAGGTATCAAAGGATTTAGAGGTGGTAGTGGGGAGGGAGAAAATTCTAAACCAATAGAGGTAGAGAGATTGGATAACAGATTTGTATAGGATAAGGCACCCAACAAAGAAAGGAGCCACCCTTTCCAAATCTAAAGCCTTTTCCTGATAGAAACAAGGATTGGCGTATAGTGATGAGTAGAAAACCTAAAGGAGATAAGGGCCAAGCCAAGGTATTTGACTGGGAGGGAGCCCAGGGAAAATCTAGAGATGGCAAGGAGCTGAGCTTGACAGGCGTCAAAGACATTGAAAATAAAAACACTGGATTTTCAGGAGATTGATGAAAAGAACAGAGAGGGATTCGAAGAGATGGAGGAAATGGAACAGGGGCCAACTTTAGAAACCATCTTGCGGTTGTCAGCGAAATCCAAATGGGTGAGCATCAGAGTTTACATTTGGGGATGGGAGAGATTAAGAGTTGATCTATAGAGGATTGGATGGAGAGCAAGAGCACCTCAAGGGTGAGAGAGAAGAGGAAGTGGGAAAGGGAGCTGGGCCTGAAGTCCAGCATAGATTGAGTACTCTCTTTCTTGGGCATGAGGCAAAGAGAGGTGTGATTGATGCCAGAGATTTGGAAGGGGTTCAGGAAGAAGCTTCTAATGGCATGGATAAGGTCATCGTGAATAATGTGCCAACAGGAAGAGAAGAACCCCATACTAAATCCATCAGGCCTCGGAGCCTTTTTGGATTTAGGAGAGAGGACGTCCGATAGGATCTCATCACCAGAGGGGATAAATTGGAAGTTGGGGTGGAGGTGATCAGGAACAAATTTGTTAAAGATTAGGGGCAGGGGTTGAGAGGGGTAAAAGATGGATGGGAGAGGTTGACAAAAGAGGAGACCACTTATATAGATTTGATCTCAAGAGGGGAAGACATCTCGATCCCCGAAGTGGATAAAAGCTTGGGAATGGAGTTGTAATTAGTCCGAGCTCTGAGAGATTTGTGGAAAAAGGCCAAATTGGAATCTCTGACTAGCCATTTAATGCGGGCTTTTTGATGGAGGAAACTTTCCTCTTTAGAAAGGAGGAAAGATCAAAAGAAATAAGCTTTTCCTCAATGGCAAGAGAGCGATTAAGGGGGTCCAACTGCAATCTATCTTGGATGGACACGAGCTTATCTTAACAAACTTGGATTCTCTTAGAGATATTGCCAAAGGTGGAAGAATTCCAAGAATTGAGGGTAGCTTTGACATTTCTAAGCTTTTTGGAGAAGGAAATGAGGGCGAGAGGGAAACTGGACAGGGATGGCCAAGGAATATAGGAAAGAAGCACTTAATCCTAGACCAAATGTCAAAAAATTTGAAAGTTTTGGGGCCGAAGGAGATGAAGGGTTGGACAAAGAGGGAGATGGAAGAGTGGTCAGAGATGCCCGGAAGGTCAAAGCAGTCATGAGAGGAGGGGAAGAGATTGAGTCAAGTTTAATTTACAAGCACATAACCAAGCTTGCCAGCGACACAGTCACCACCGCTTCGGTGATTATGCAAATGAGAGGAGATCTAGACCATCAAAGGTCATTTATGGCAATGTCATCAATGCAGTCATTGAAGGAGTCAACGAAATTGGGATCAATGGAAGAACCCCTGAGCTTCTCATGAGAAGCATAGACAACATTGAAATCTCCTTCGATGTCCCATAGGGAGGAGGAAGCAGAGGGGGCAAATGAATGAATGTCGGCCCAAGAGTGAGCCTCTCAGAGGAGTGGTTAAGGGCATAAACAACATAGAAGAAGGGAGGGCAGAGAGCTAGCAGGGGAGAAAAAGGAGAAGTGAATGACTTACTAGGATGAGGAAATGGGGATGACATGAAGGAGGAGGAGATTCCAAACAATCCATATGCGACCATTGGGAGAATGGGCATAGTTAGAGGCAAAGGACCAAGAGGGGGTAGTTGAGGCAGCAATGCGGGGGCCTTATCTTTAAGAACTATAGTTTCTAGAAGGCAATAGAGGACGACTTTGGAGGACTTAAGGCGAGAAAGGATCACTGTATGCTTGGCTGAATAATTGAGACCTTTGACATTTTAGATGGTCTAAGGCATCATTTAGAACGGTTGGAGGGACCACCGTGAGCCCTGAGAAGCTAGGGAGGGCTTGGAAGAAAAGGGAGTTATGAATTTGGAAATGGGTTTGGGCCTCCAGCGATATTCCTTCAGGGGGGAGGTTGGGAGGTTTCGGGGCCAATCCCATTGACCGAGGGGCTGGAGGGCTTAGTTTTCTTCTAAAGGATAGAGCAGGGGATACGGATGACAGGAGAAGATGGGGAGGGTGGGGAAGAATTTGGCTAAGGAAGCAGGGATTGTAAGGTGGTGGGAGTTGGGGAGGGGATGGTAGGTGGCAAAGGGGGTAGTGTCGAGGCTAGAAGGGCCAAAGGGAAGGCTGGGATTAGGTGTGGCAGTAATATTAGCCACAATAAGTAGGGATCTTAACGGATCGAATTCGGCTTGGAGCCTATCTGAATTCTATCCATTTATCCGACCAGATATCTAAAACACTATTAAATTCGAATTGGTTTATGTAAATGGTAATCGGATATTATCCGATCCCATCCGTTTAACAAAAGGATACCGGAGGTCAAGTAAGTAAGGGAAGAAAATGAGGTTGTGGTCGACTTCAGCCGCTCTGCTTCCTCCTCCCATGGTCTCCTAAGTCTAACATGAGGACACACAAGCAGACAAGTTGTAATGGACCACAATAGTAAACTAATGGAAAGAAACAAAAATCTTAGGTATGCAACTCCGTTCACTAATTCAAAAACGATTCAATTTTAAATTAGAGAAAAAATGTGAAAACTAAAGAGATTTGATTGAGAGATAGAGAAGCGTGAACTCAAGAAGAACAGAGGAGATCAGAGATGTGTCTTTTCATTGTTGTACCGCCATTTAAATTGCAGAGTCGACCGTTGTCCATTGCTGTATAGCTCATGATGACACGATCAAGAAAGAGAGAGTATGCAGAGAAAAGGTAAATAGCAGAGTCGACCGTCGTCCTCCTCTTGTTCTTCTTAGGGTTTTTTCTTTTTCGATGGAAAGACGAAAGAGGGTTCAGATTCTAGAGTCGATCAGTCGAGCCTCCTTGTCTACTGGCTAGGGTTTTCACTTCTCAGAATTTAGAGATGGAGTTTTCATAGTCGTTGGGTTTCATTTTGTAACTATGGTCGTTGGATTTGGCCTAGGGTATTTTTTAAAATTTCGGACCGGGTTGGGCCGGACCTGGAACTCAACTCGAGGCCGAACCCGCCCTTAGTGGTGGTGCCCATAAACGCATGTTACCCTCATATGAAAACAAAAAATAAAAGAACCCATCTCATCTGACCTGTCCTTCAAACACTCTTCTTGGCAAAGATAAAAGAAATTCCAAATTGTTGGATTGAACTTGCAGAAGAAAAAAAAAATCTAAAGACAAATCAGAACTCAGTAGCCATGGCAATTGCATCGAGTCTCAGGTTCTATAAAACAATATTGAGTTGCAGTTTTGTTTAAGGGAAAAGTTTGTGCCTCACCGCCATTCTAATCTACAAATCCTGCTTAAATCCTGGAAATATGAAATGGTAATGTTGTTTGCTTGCTTGGCTGGACCTTGGTGAGGTTAAAATTTAGCTTCACATTCGTAAAAACAAAATCTTGCATAGGATCAAGCAAATTATGAGAGGAAACACGTACTTGAAGCACTGAAGCCGGCGTCGGAGCCATGAGGTGAGACCGCGAGGCAGCAGAACAAGAGTGGCTTTGCCGCTTTGAGCTACGAGAACGAGAGTGAGAGACTGAGAATCAAGATACTTGTATCAAGATTCTTGAAGCTTGAACGAGAGTGAGAGTCAAGAGTAGCTGAAGCTTTCAGCCGAGATAGCTTTGCCGCTTGGAGAGAATGACTACGAGAGTGGAGATCTTTTAGGGTTTTTGCCTTTTTGCTCAGTTAGAAGTTGGAATGTTAGATTCGATGTTAGGTTTCTTTCATCCTATGGTCCACAATAAATCCCCAAACCAAGCCTTTAGATTGGTATATATCAATCTTTAAAAAAAAATAACAATAACATATATTAGTATTTAGTATCACATATTTCTACATTGTTATTATGCAATAAAAATTAATATATTTACTTAATATTATAATGGACGAAATGGATTTGGAGAAACATATACGGATATTCTTTACTATCGGATAGCTAAGTAAATCGAATAATAATCAATCAAAAACTAGGATTATCATATTTGTATCCACTTAGTTTTCGGACGGATTCGGATAGTTTTCGGATATGTATTTTTCAAATACAAATACCCCTAAACGAATACGAACCCGGATCGAATAGGGATTTTCAACTATTCATTTACATCCCTAACAATAAGATTCACAAAGGGGAAGTTCTCCAAATTATCTTCAACGGATGGCGGAAGGCCATAAAAGACATCAAGAGCAGGGGCCTCAAGATGTAGCAGGGCAAAGAGCGAGGCATAGCAGAGTTTGTAGCTGTGACAGGGGGGCTCTGCAATGGATCCAATAGACGAGGATGGCAGAGGGCCAGGGAGAACTAAGGGGGAGAGTCGGTGATGACGCTTATAGAGGCATAAGCAGTCGTGGCAGGAGATCTTGGAAAGAGACAAGGAGTCATGGTGGAGCGTCTATCAAGACTAGGGGCTGAGGGGATCAAGGTAAGGGGAGCCTGCAACGTCTCAATCAGGGAGCCAAGGACTAGAATTGGGGGCAATGGAGTTGACCGAAAGACCGAGAGAGGCCCCGGGGGCAGAGAAGCAGGGTGGTGCTGCAGTGTGGAAGGAAGCAGCATACTACGAAGAATGCTGCAACAATATTTTAGGTCGTTTGTCGACAATCATCTCCTCACATTGCTTCAAGATTTCAAACTCTCACCTCTCTCCTCATCTTTCCTTTGAAAGATTCTCAGGCTCTTTTCGGTCTAATGGTAGTATTTTTGAATCCTTCTTTGATTTCCATTAGATTAGTATTCTTCTGGGTTCAATTTTCAATACCCCTACGTTTTTCCTTTATGACACGTTTTATTTTCTTACATATTTTTTCCTTGTCGTAGTTGTCTTTTCTTCCATATTTGGGAGATTTTATACCACAATTAGGTGCTAAAACCATATGAAATTTGATTGAATTTTATAAAACGGAAAGAAAACAGATAGCTAGAATTACCTCAATGTAGTTTTTCACGCAGCAGAATGGATCTGGTTGTGTTACACGTCGATCCGCACAAATAGTAATGAACAAAGGATTGTTGCGGTCTCTCTAGGCAATGATCCACTCTCCAAATCTAAGAATTGCAATGGAGATCCTTGGAGACACACCCTCTCAATTGGGGAAGAGAGAGAGAGAGAGAGAGAGAGAGAGAGATTAGGTCAAAACCTCTTGTGGTCAAACACTCTTAATTATAGAAAACTTGACAGCTAGGGCTTCTAATCCTAGTAGGTCTATGATTATCTCAAGTGGACGACCCACGAACAAATCGGATTAAGACCCAATCTGACTCATTTTAATTAACAAATTTATATGAAATTTAGTGGCTAGAATTACCTTTAACGTGCAATTCTTGTGATTTAGAAGTATAAACCTTTTTTTTGTTCTTGTTGGTTGGGGCTATTGGATATTTATAATTTGATTAAATATGCCCAAGCTTTGGTCCAGTAACTTATATAGCTTTAACATAAGGTGATTTGGTGAAACTACGGTGATTGACATTGTTTGAGAGAGAAATTACAAATTTCTTTCTAGATTTTGTTGAAGCTGATCTATTGTTTTCCCATGTTAGTGCTTCTAGTTCTTGGGTAGTGTACATTCAAGTACACGAAACTCCTTGACCCCATCAAGTGCTTCCCAAATTTTTTTTTCCCGAGATTATACTTATGTCTATATTTTCAATTGATTTAATCAATGCTATATTTTTGGGAGTATAGATTGAAGGGAAGCTTGACATGTTGAATTTCAATTATTCAGTATATTTTTTTTGTGGTAATAATTTATAATTTGGTCAGCATCTTTTTTTATTGTAATTGTAGTTTTGTTTTGGATTTCCCATCTGTCCATCTATGATTTAAGTGGAGATCATTAAGGTGGGTTGTTATGCTAGTCTCTCCGAAGATTAGTTGAGGTGCGCATAAGCTGGTCCGAACACCTTGGTTAACAAAAAAAAAATAAAAAAAATCACTCCCTTCCCTAAACTATTTCGAAATATCAATTTGATCCCACACATTTCTAAAAATATCACTCACTTCCCCCAAAATAAAAATATTCTATATAACATCCCCAATAGATTGAAATGGTTATTAAGTCAGCTGGTTTTTTCTCATAATGTCCAAAATACTCTTCTAAACTTGAAATACCCAATATACCCTTAGTGAAAAAATCCCATCTTCCCTCACTCACTCTCTTGAAATCAGCTTTCCCAGATCTGAGGCGACATTGTGGGCAAGGTTACCCGTCTGAGTGCCCTGCGAGGAAGCATCAGGATGGAGTGGCATTCGGTAGGAAACCAAACTTTTCCAGTTCCGATTTGTCAAGGAATTTAAGAGTGTTGAAGCCATCATCGTAATGTGACGGATATCGATGTTCAGGCGAGAGGCGGTAGTTAACGATACGGCGAGGAATTCAAGGGCGAATCGACGGCAGACAAAGTTGTCTGCCTTGCCATCGGCGCTGAGAAGAGAGAACCCTCCGCCGTGGAAGAACACAACGACGGGGAGGGTAACACCAGAGGGAGTTTCCGTTGGTGTGAAAAGGCAAAACCAGAGGTTTCGGTTAGCGTCGACGGTTACGTTGGAGGTGTTGACGCCTTTGAAGGGTGTGTCATTGGCGGGGACTTTGGGTTCGAAGAAATTGACCAAACGGCGGTGGGACAGAGGCGGAAAACAGAAGCTTTGAAGACAGAAATTCCATTTCTGCTAGATGAATCAGAAGTCCAAAAGCAAAGACTTGAATGATCCAATGTTTGTCCATAGCAGTCAGAAGAGACAAAAAAAAAAAAAAAACTAATTAAATTATATTCACAAACGGATGAACTGTCCCGGTCAACAACATCAACAATTACTTCTATCTTTTTACAAAATTGAGAGTTAAGAAACTATAATCAGAGACACTAATAATCACAATAATCACAGATGAGTTCCTGTTGGATTTATGAGCTAAATTAATTATTCGGATTGATTAAATGGGTGAGAGTCAAATTGCATGAATCGGTTCGGTCCACTCTTAAGCTTAGGGATATGCTGGCTCAACTCATTGTGATTTAGGGTTTTAAGTGCAGGACAATATTATAAATACTAGGTTTTGGATCCCTACAACCATTATTCACTCTTTCCCACTTTACCACTAAAGTGAGAAAACCAATAAGGTTTAAGGGGCTGTAGAAGATCCATAACCAAGCCAAGAGAGCGAAAGTGGGAGTGACCAACATCAATCATCTTCAACATACTAGGTGAAAGGTATAAATTGATCATCCATAATTTTATTAAATTCGTGTTCTTGTTTTTCCTGTGTGGTTTCCTCAATAGGGTTTCAAACTCAAACCCATAGGGAGTCCTAACAGTTCCAACTTCCAATTGCAGAAAGATCTAATACGAGCAACCCATCCGCTGTGGTTGCACATGATCCCTAAGAATTCCATTATACAAAGCCATTCGATTTGAAGACATTTCTTGGACCCTATAGCTTTGAGACCTGCAAATTCTATTCGACATCATTGATTTCTTGCTCTGTTCCTTCCTGAATTTCTCACCGTTCCTAATCGGATCCACCACATCAGCCGCAAAGTGAACCCTTTTCTTCTTCTTTGATTTATCTCTCTTCCTTCCCATCTGAACAGAAACAAACAATAGAGGCGAGCATAATTTCTGTTTCTGAAACAACCATAGCTCAGGGGAGGAGAGTGACATTTCCAAAACAATCTACCATTACATTCGAGACATGGTTGCGCAAGAAAAATTGTCTTGAAGTATATCTCCAGAATTAGCATGGTGACTTAGACATGAGAAGATTGTTTACGGATAAAAACAAATATGTATTCACATTTATATACATGAAAATTAAATAGGAACAAGAAGAATCTTTTATTCT
>NW_024868777.1:52426-62054 GCF_013358625.1 Macadamia integrifolia | reverse complement strand
AGCCCTCGGCACGAATCTCACTCTTGGCATACGATGTAATATACATATGCGCCTTAATATACGGTACATACCTGCTTTATCCGTACATGGCCTTATGATAGGTGCATGTACACGGCTTGGGTACACCCGTCTCTTCTGGCACTGGCTCGGACTTATCGGGCCAGCCAATGTTTAAGGTCACCCTTGCCATCATAGTCCATAAGGAACTCGCTTAAACTCTCTCCGGTTTAGGTCCTGCATGGTTAAACCGGGTCAACCGTGTAATCAGACCGGGTTTAAGAAGTAGGGTATTATAGCGACATTCAGTATCATCCCGATAAGGCTAATGTAGTGGCAGATGCGTTGAGTCGGAAGGCACAGACTGTGTCACTCTCGTACTTAGCAGTCAGCCCATCTCTCATACAAGAGGCGACCCTAATGGATGAAGCTCTCTTATATGAAGGAGCAATCTTAGAGCTTGAACATCAGGTAGAATACCTTAAGTGGGTGACTGCATCCTTGGCGGCTCTACAAGTGCACCCGACTATTAGACAAGAGGTAATAATGAAACAACCTTTGGATCCTGAATTGCAGCGGATCAGAGTTAAGGTTCAAGATCAAACAATGAACGACCCAGATTTTGTTCTAGCCAGTGATGGGGAAGTTGAGCCTAAGATACATTGGACCATTTGAGATTTTAGCCCGGGTTGGCTCAGTAGCCTACATGCTTTCTCTGCCACCTTCCCTCGGGGATGTTCATAATGTATTCCATGTATCCATGCTGAAGCGATACGTTCATGATCCCTCTCATGTATTACCCATGGAACCAGAATACCTAGAAGCTAATATGACCTATATAGAGTAGTCGGCTGAAATTTTGGACCGAAAGGTGAAGACCCTTCGCAACCACTCCATTTCCTATTTAAAGGTGCGATGGGCTAATCATTCACTTGAAGAAGCATCTTGGGAGAAAGAGGATGAAATCCAAGCCAAGTACCCTCATCTCTTTGAATAAACAGGTACGCCAATTTTGAGGATGAAATTTTCAGAAAGGGGGGGTAAATGTAATACCCTACTTCTTAAACCTGGTCTGATTACACGGTTGACCCAGTTTAACCATGCAGGACCCGAACCGGAGAGAATTAAAGCGGGTTCCTTATGGACTATGATGGCAAGGGTGACCTTAAACACCGACTGGCCTGACAAGTCCGAGCCAGTGCCAGAAGAGACGAGTGTACCCAAGTCGTGTACATGCACCTATCACAAGGCCATGTATGGATAAAGCAGGTATGTAGCCGTATATTAAGGCACATACATATATTACATCGTATGCCAAGAGTGAGATTCGTGCCGAGGGCTGAATTATGTCAAAATCAAACTTGATTCCCGAAGTTTTGGCCCTCAGGTGGGCGGACAGGTGGGCGCATCCACCCACCTGAGTGACCCATCCATGTGATTTCTTAGTTATTTAGGAAGTATAAATAGCATTTAAATTTTCCTTTTTATTTTCTCATTTATGACACTCGTACGTTGGTGAGAAGAGTCAAGAAGAGAGAGAGAAGAAGGGAAAGAAGAGGAGAAGAAAAGGAAGAGGAAGAAGAGATGGATTTCAGCGGTGGTGAGGCTTGATCTTCCCATTCTGATGCCGGAAGAGTGATCTTCAACACTAGATCTACGTTTAGAGGTGAGCAAAGGCTGGTGATGAGCACATTTATGTGTGAAAGATAGGGTAGTAAAACATGCATTTTACATATTTAGAATGGAGCTACCTTGGGTTTTACTCTCTTTTTGCAGGTTTTATATTTTCAAGGCCTTAAGGACTATCGGGAGCTATATCTTCAATTTTACACATAAAGAGGTCCTATTTCTTTTCATGGTTGCGAAGAGGATGAAATTCTGAGCAAGATGGACGTGTTCAATTAAAAGTACACATTCGTTTGGTCACCCGTACAAATGATTATTCTTTTTCGGGTCAGAAAAAGAATAATGGATCAGAACTGAACCGAGATGCAGAACCAGCCCGTTTGCAATTGTCCCAGAGGTACAAGGAATAATCCAAATGCCAATAAGGATCGATGGACCACATCCTTAAGTGATTAAAGATTTGTTTTTGGTAACAACAACTACCTAGCTTAGTTGGTGAGCTATGGTGTACAAAATTCCCTTGCTCACCAAGAGGTCTCAAGTTCGAATCTCATGGTTGTTTTTTTTAGAGAATTTTGTTGAAGATTTTCTGCTTTTCACTCACTTAAAGCACTAAGGGCATGGAGGGGATTTCCACATCAAATTAGAAGCAAGGAAAATCGTGGAAGCAAGAAGAGAAGAAAAAAAAAGGAAAGAAAAAAAAAGGGAGAAATAGAGATTGTCCAAATCTTCTCTCTCCTCCACATCATCACCAAAGATTGTCCAAATCACACAAAGGAAGAAAAAAATCGTCCCTAGGAGAGAGAAAAAAGAAGAAAAATAAATTAGAAAAAAAAAAAGGAAAGAAAATAAGCAAAAAATTATAGGAAATTTCTCAAAATTTATTTCTCTCTTCTCTCTCCTCCATCTTAGCACTTTTGGACTCAAAAGATCTCACAATCAATTGTGGGTTTCTCTCTTTTAGGAAAGAGAAAATTGTTACCCTACCTCTCCATTCCCTATAAATACAACTCATGTAAGAGGAGGAGAGACAATTCATTCTTCTTCTAGTTTTTTTTAGTTGCTCTCTCTCTTCCTCTTTCTCTCTTTAGTTCTAGTTCTTCTCTATTTTTTTCTTTAATCACTTTTGTAATATTTTTTTTTTATGTCAATTAATGCAAGCACTCTTTTATTTTTATTCAGTTCTTTTTATGTTTATGATTTATGCAATTGAGTTGTAATTTTTTAAGTTATAGTTCTAGGCTTAGATCTAGGTGACAAGGTCATGAGCCGTGGAGCAATTTTTTTTTTTCAAGTTCAAGCATTGATTCAAGTAAGTAGGCTCCTTCAGTAGTCTTCTCTCCCCCCTCTCATTCCCTCTTCTGACTACCCTTTCTTTCTTAATTTAGAATTTTTATTTTCAGTCGTTACATTATTGCTATCCCTTTCCCCCAAGGTTCATGGCTAGTGTATGTGTTGGCTTTGCCCCTCCTAGCCATAGAACCATCAATTTATTACTTTTATTTTAATTGTCTCCCTTTCCCTAAAGCCAAGTAGAGAAACCCTTGTAAGAGTGACTCTCTGGTCAAGTAGGGAAGCTCATATTATGATGCATCCCTCGGGCTAAGTAGAGAAACCTACTTGTGAGTCTCTCTCTAGCTTTATCCCCTTTCTTTTACTTTATTTTTATTTCAGCTTTTTTTTTTCCTTTATTATTATTTTTTATTAATTGCGTGGATTGTTTATTTTCAGTTATTTATTTATTTATTTAATTTTAATTGCGTGGCTTGCGTCTTTAAATTCTTAGATGACGAACTGATCCGTAAATTCTTAGATGACGAACTGATCACAACCATTAATCAGTTCACTTTCGCATTATTAAAAGAAATAAAAAATAAAGTGGCTGCTCTCCCTGTGTTCGACCCGTAGCTACACTGATCCGTACGCTTGCGGTTACATTTTAAATCTCAAACAGCTGGGTTCCTTAAACTTTCACCATACCCAAGTAAAACCCTTGATTTGGGTGGGGTTCCTTGAGATCTTGTAAATCCCCCTTGAGATGATGAATCTAAGGTTTAATAGATGATCTATGTGTTGATTTTGAAGGATTTGAAGAAGTATTTACAAGGTTAGAGAAGCATTGTTGATTTGAAGTGATTTTGGAGTTTTGAAGGAGTTCTTGAGCAAAGAGGTAAGATGGCTTCCCATTCCTTAAATCTAACCTAGATCTAGGTTAGAACCTTCTTATGAGACCTTGAATGTGTGAAGAATGGGTTTGGAAAAGCCCCATTTGAATCCCCAAAGGTTGGGAGAAGTTTGGGAAGAAACAGCAGTTTCTCGCCAAGACCGGTGGGTCAATTGGCCCGCCTGTGGGCACCGGCCTGAGAGGGCAGGGCCCTCGGACCCAACCAGCGGGCCGATTTGTGGGCCACCCAACCCGTCGGTCTTGGTAGGACCCTCGAGCCCAACCGGTGGGCCAGATCGGCTGGCCGACCGGTGGGCCAACCTACCCGTTGGTCCAAACCGGTGGGTCTGACTGGTGGGCTATCCGACCCACCTGAGAGGCTCCGAACGTGATTTTTACGTCCGATTGGACCCAAAACAGACGTGTGACCTTCTTTTAGGATTCTAAACATGATCTTGTCATTGGATCATGTTAATCTTGATCCCAAAGTGGTGAAGTACTAACCCCGCTCACTCATGATAGGTTCACCAAATCTCACGCTTCTCGCATTGGATCTCACCCGTACCGAGCATGAGTCCTTATACACTATAGATAAGTGGGTAGAGAATGTTTGGCCTTGTTTCAGGGCATTATTTGGCATTCATTTAACTGTTTCTAGACTAGACATGTCATTATGAAAATGCTATGTAGATTAGTCATCCTCACATTGTTATGCCATGGGTGTTGTGTTTATTTTATAATTGCCAAGTGATGATATGCTTATGTGGTGAATGTTGACATCATTGTGCATGATGCATTAATAGATTAGATACCGTAGTCAGCCTAAAAACGAGTGCATTGGTGGCCCGTGGTATGGGACGCGGTGGCACTATGCAATCATACTATTGTTATATAGGAGCATGCGGTTTAGGATTATCTCCTTCCCATGCTACAACCCTTCCCAACAGGGGTTAAGGTATTGGGTTACCATTTGGGGGGAAGCAGTGGTCGCGGTTGTCGGGTCACTGTGGCGGTTAGACATTACCCCGGCTGGTCATTAAGATAGTCGGCAACCCCGGTGGTATATTCAAGAGGGCCAAACGTACTGCTTTTAAATTGATGGAGCCAGCACCTTTAATTTGTGTCATTTATTTTATGTTGAGAGCCGGTGGTCGGCATGTTTTATTTTTTCGAGTACTCACGGTGGGCCTTCTCAGACAGCCCTATGGGCGTATCGTGGGATGGAGTTCGTGGCTCATACCCGAGTATACGCGCACTGTGGTTGTAGTAGCACTCAACCAAAGACTTAGTAATGTTGCTTAGGTGGATGTGATTTAAAATGTATTGCATAGCATATAGTGCATATGGTTGTGATTTATTGTGTGGACTACTGTGTGGTCCATCTTTCCACTTACTGAGCTAGTGAGCTCATCCCACGTGTGCACCTCTTTTAGATGATTTTCCAGGTCATCAACCAGATGAGCATGGGACGGGTCCCACAGTTGAGTTCCCTGAAGAGGACTGGTGGGTCCCTGAGGAGTTAGAGCACGGCACTGATTGCTCGTGCGAGAGTTGTGCTGTAGGACCGTAGTTCTGATGCCGAGCTGAGCTCCACTTTTGATGCCGAGCTGATCTCTACCTTGTGATGCCGAGCTGGGCTCAACCTTTGATTCCGAGCTGAGCTCTAAGCTTCGATACCGAGCCGATCTGTACACTTTGATTTTTTATGATTCCTTTTGTATACTTGATATGTGAATTGTACTCTTATTGTGTAAATATCATGCCTTCGGGCCCACATGTATTTAACTATTGAATCACAATTCAGGTATCAAGTATTATGGGAATATTCACAGGTAAACCAAGTCTTCCGCTGAACTGATGAGCTCTTTCTTAGTTGTGTGTATGCTGTGGTGGAATACTATATCAGATGATCTTGGTAGGTTTGGGTTAACCGGTGTTAACCCGGTCACTAGCCCGGTTCTGTGTGAACGGGGTGTGACATATGCTATGGTGGAATACTGTATCAGATGATCCTAGCAAGTTTGGGTTAACCGGTGTTAACCCAGTCACTGGCCCGGTTCTGTGTGAACAGGGTGTGACAATGGTGGTATCAGAGCGTGATGCTCTGCTCCACTCACAGCATACCGTTTAGAATCCCATAGAATCTATAATAGGAAATGGGATTAGGTTAATGTAAAAACTTTAAAGAGTTAAAAGCCAAAGAAAGAAAGTATTAAAATTGGTTGCATTTAGATATTGCATTCATGGCATGCGTGAGAGAGAATAAAAGGTTAATTAATTGGCGTGATAACCCATCGAGTACAAGTTTGACGAAATTTCGGCAACACAACTGCATAAATTGAGATTTCCAAAAATTTTCACACAAACACCTCATAAACATATCCACATATATATAGATATCAATGATCAAATTAACAAAAGACATCACAACTAAACTACACAAGTATTCAAATGTACAAATCCACCACAGACCACTGTCAAAATACATTATCCCACAAATAAGTCCAGTTACAGAGAAAGTACAAGAATGAGAAAGAAAGAAAAAAATACAATAGGATGAACAACAGGAAACAGGTGAGAAGCTGGTGTAGACGAGCTAAGTCCTCAATGATCATCATCGTCGTCGTCGTCCAATATTACTACGTTCGTCGGAGGTCTAGAGTTAACGTTAAGTCAATGGTCGTAGTAGTCAAACCTCGAGTTCACCAGCCGTACCTCCCTCCGAAGTCGGCCAAAATCTGCTGAGATGGCATTGGCCGTGGTGTCCAAGTCCTGGCCCAGTCTGAGGAAGGAGTTCTCCAAAGTAGCCTGCCTCTCTAAGATGCGTTCCTCCCTGGAAGCACTCTCGTCCAGCCTTCTTAGCAGCTGATCTTGGCCATCCTTCAAAGCCCTCATAGTGGACATCATGCCTTCAAAATCATATGCACCACTCTCAGGTGGTGGGGCTCTATGCTGTGGGCCTGCAGCTCTGGTGAAGCCAAGATCAGTACCTCTCGACTCCTGAGGCACCTCCTCAGGGATGTCCTCATCCACCAAATCATCCTCCTCATCCTGAGGAACATAGTCCTCATCCTTCTCGCTAGACTCCTCCATGGGAACATCCTCCATAGGGCCAGCCCTCCTATCCCTACCTCTCTGAGCTCCTGCTCTCTGAGGTGTATCCATAAGGGTGTGGAGATCCATCCTCAAGAGGTTTCCCCTATCGAACTTGTCCGCTGGAGTCTTCCCCTCCTCACCACTCAGGTCCACTCTGAAGAACTCAAAGATCCTAGTGAGGATCCTGCCATATGGGAATCCTCCATCCTCGGGGTGAGAAGTGTGGTGCTCCATGGTCTTGAGGATGACGTAGGGTAAGCATAAGTGCTCGTCACCTCCCTCTAAAGACTTATAGATGTAGAAGGCTAAAATGGCTGCCATGAAGCCCACCTGGTTCCGGTGACCTCCTATGGGAAGCAAGTTGAATTGGACCAATCGAGCAAATACACGAACCTCCAGGAAAAAGGATGTCTCGGACTCCGGACGTGCACTGCTGCCACAGATGGTCTCGTAGATGTAGTTCGGTGTCTCCAAACTCATAAATGGACCCAGGGGCTTACTCCTGGGAGGACTGTAGTAATGGTGCCCAGCTGAGGAGATACCCAAAATGCTGGCTAGGGTGTCCACGGTCAGCTGGATGTCCACCCCCTTCACCATGTTGATTATAGCATACTCCCCGTACTGGTAGGAAACCTCCAGGTTGCAGTAGAATCTACGGACCAACTGCTTGCAGTACGGACGATCTACATGGAGGATAGACTGCCAGCCCAGTGCTGTGAACCTCTCCTGAAGCTGAATCTTATGGAAGTCATCAACTACCACAGTCTTCTCCATCATTACCGACCTCTTCAGGAAGGTCGGCCAGTTGGTTGCTGCCTCTGAACAGCGGAAGAGGTCCTTATCGTAGTCGGAAGGATCAAACCGGGCAGGTATGGGTCTCCCTGTGCGGGGGGTTGGAGAACTAGTTCCCACACTCTTCCGCTTAGAAGCGGTGGTCTTACGCCGAGTGCCAGAGGATGCGGGCTCCTTGCCTTTGCGAGATGACATCCTGGCAAGAAAAAGAGGAAAGAAGGGTAAGTGAAAAAATAGAAAGCATGGGAAGAAATAGAAGGTGACAAAATGTGACAAGTGAGAAACGATAAAAAGTCTATAAATGAAATGCCTGGACAGTGACAAGCAGAGATTATGGCAAAACAGCGATGCGACAAGAGGCATATAAAGCATGACAATTAAGGAAGGAGAAAACCCCGATTCTCAAGGTGCAAGTCCAAACAAAAAAAAAATGGAAAGACTCACAATAGAGTGAAGCATGAAGCTTACATGCTTATGGATGAATTGCCGTCATTCTACAATCAAGAATATGCAAAAACATATGCTAATGTGCTATTGAGGTCCACAAATGCAAAAGGGTGTAAAGAAAATCAAAGAAAAACCAACACAAAAGATGGATTGTCATGGGAAGATATGGGATTTCAAACATAAGGGACTTTCTATGATCTCTACAGCATGGCAAGTACAAATCAAACAAAATGCATTGCATTTGAGTCATTAATTGGGGAAAAAGAGCAAGAATTGAAGAAATCCCCAAATTTGAGAAAACTAGGGCACGGTTGGGGTTTTCTCTCAAAATGGAGAAGTAAATCCTAAAAACTAGAAATAAATTACAAGAGGAACATCACATTCATATGAAATCACTATTCTATGGAAAGAAACATGGAAAGGAAGTGAGATTTAAGACAACTCATGAGTTTCTACCCCGAATTTCAAGTTCTGAGAAGAAATGAGGAAGAAAACTTACTTGTAAGTGGAGGGTTGAATCTTCTCAAAAGTGCCGGGTCGTTGAGTGGGATCGCGAGTGGAAGCGTCAAGATGCTCTCCAAAATCGCCTGGGAGAGAGAGAGAGGAAAATGAAAGAAATAAGGGAAAACAGAGCTTAAAAGGCCCTGTTGGAAAATCCCGCTTGGGTAGGACCGGCGGGCCAGACCGGCTGGCCAACTTGCCCGCCGGTGCCAGCCTGCCGGTTGAAGTTTTGGACCGACGGGCCGACCGAAGGGCCAACCTGCCCACCGGAGTCACCCGCCGGTTGAGAGAAAACTTGAAAAAAAAATGGGATTTTTATCATTATTATTATTATTATTAATATACTTATTATGATTATTGTTATTATTCTTATAATAACATGTTATGGTCAAGTGGGACCATTGGCATACTTGTTGGAGCACTAGCCCTGTATTTTGGAATTAAGTTGCGGTTAGTTGCAGACTATCATACACTACAATACCCTATGTGACGGCATATAATTGTGTGCCGATATCAATTCTATGGTGTTTAACCAATGTGATGTATGATATGTTCCAGGAACAGGGATACGATGGTACGTACTAGATCCAATAGCAATGCACGAGGTACCCCACGTGGTCCTCGTCCGGTCGGTCGACCACCGAATCCCAGGAGGTCCCGCTCTGTGGGGCAAACCTCACTTCCACCACCTCCAGAGACCTTTGGTCAGGGTGGGGCACAAGAGGACCCACCTATGACTACACTTCCAAACCCTCCACCGGTTATTACTCCGGGGGATGTTGCTACCATAATTCAGCAGTCACAACAGGCTTTCCAGCAACAAATGTTTCAGCAACAGCAAGCATTTATGACTGCTATTCAGCAACAATTGGACCTTTCTCAATCAGGTCAACCTCCCCAGATACTTACTCCACAGGACCCACCTATAGGGTCTGGTACATGGCCCCAAGTGGGAGGTACACCTCCAATTCTACCATTCAGTATTCCTCCGTATGGGGTGCCCTC
>NW_024868777.1:41122-52406 GCF_013358625.1 Macadamia integrifolia | reverse complement strand
GCATTGTCTTTACTTACTTTTCCGAGTACTCACGGTGGGCCTTCTCCGACAGCCCTATGGGCGTATCGCGGGAGGGAGTTCGCGGCTCGTACCCGGAGTATACGCGCACTATGGTTGTAGTAGCACTAAAACCAAAGACTTAGTAATGTTGCTTAGGTGGATGTGATTTAAAATGTATAGCATGGCATGTAGTGCATATGATGTGTTGTGATGTGTGGACTGCTGTGTGGTCCATCTTTCTACTTACTGAGCTAGTGAGCTCATCCCACGTGTACACCCCTTTTTAGATGATTTTGCAGGTCATACCTCTGAGGAGCATGGGGTGGGTCCCACAGTCGAGTTTCCTGAAGAGGACTGGTGGACCCCTGAGGAGTTTGAGCACGGCGTAGACTGCTCGTGCGAGAGCTGTGCTGCGGGACAGCAGTTCTGAGGCCGAGCTGAGCTCCACCTTGGAGGCCGTGCTGAGCTCCACTTCTGAGGCCGAGCTGAGCTCTTCTTTATGATGCCGAGCTGGGCACAACCCCTGATGCCGAGCTGAGCTCCAGCCTTGAAACCGAGCCGAGCTGTGTACTCTGATGGTTTTTGATGATTTCCTGTATATACTTGGTATTTGAATCATATTCTTTTTGTGTATATATCATGCCTTCGGGCCCAAATGTATATAATTATTGTATCACAACCCGGGTATCAAGTATATGGGATTTATTCACAGGTAAAACTTAGTCTTCCGCTGATTTGATGAACTTATGTTAATGTGTGTATGCTATGGTGGAATACAGTATCTGATGATTCTGGCAGGTTTGGGTTAACCGGTGTTAACTCGGTCACTGCTCCGGTTCAGTGTGAACGGGGTGTGACATACTTACTCCACAGGACCCGCCTGTAGGGTCCGGTATGGGGCCACAAGTGTGAGGTACACCTCCAATTCCACCATTTAGTATTCCTCCGTATGGGGTGCCCCCTTCATACTCTTACTATCCGGCTTATGCTCCTAATTACCCGCCGACGAATAATACGTCAAAGGTAGTGGAGTCATTCAAGAGGAACTTGCCACCTGTATTCTCTAAGGTGGGGAGTGATCCTCTTGAGCCGGACCAGTGGATCCAGGAGCTAGAGAAAATATTTGGGTTGATTGAGTGCACAGATGCATAGAAACTCATTTGTGCAGGGTTGCAACTCAAGAAGGAGGCCAACTCTTGGTGGCAAGCCTCTAAGCCCATATTATTGGCTATCCATCCAGAATCCACCTGGGAACAGTTCAAGGAGTTGTTCTTGGACAATCATTACACGCAGCTTCAGAGACCGCAAGGAGACTGAGTTTATGGCCTTAACTCAAGGAGGTAAGACTATCCTTTAGTACCAACAGTAGTTTGAGAGCTTGTTCCATTTTGCCCCTAGGCATATGAGAACAACTGAAGAGAAGGCTGCGAGATTTCTAAAGGGCCTAAAGGCATCCATTGGGTCTGTACTTGAGGTCTTGGATTTGACCAACTATGACCAGATTGTACAGAAGGCCAAGACCATGGAGGATATGCAGAAGGGAGAACAATCCCTCACACCTGGACTATGGAAGAGAACAAATCCATTTCTGGATATGGGCAACTCCTCCAAGGCATACTGTGGGTCGTACAGTTCTGGGCCTACGTATAGGCAGCCCTATAGGCCATCTGGCTACCCTCCTAGACCAGCTGGTGGTTCGGGCTCTACATCTTTTTGCCCGAACACTAGTGCAGCACCTACAGTTCCAAGGCCACCCCGACCTCCATCTTCAACGGGTCAAGTGCAGAGGGGCCCCACCCCAGTTCCGACATCTCAGATCCGTTGCTTTAACTGCCATTCCTATGGGCACTATACAAAAGACTGTCGAGTTAGACCAGCCTTGCCCACCAGTCAGCCCTCGGCGTACCGACCTCCTTTAACTCGGGGAAGTCAACCGCAGGGAAGGATGTATGCCCTATCAGCTGAGGAGACTGAGGCCAGCACAGAAGTGGTAGCAAGTACATTTTAAATTTAAGAATTTCCTTATGTTAAATATTGATGACCTGCTGAAATTATATGCATTGTTACACTAGGTGTCCTATCTATATCGGGCATACCAGCCTATGTTTTATTCGATTCAGGAGCTACACATTCATTCGCATCTAAGAGATTTGCTGAGAAACTTGGGATGCCACCCAGGATCCTAGATCATGGAATGATTGTTAGTATGCCTATTGGTAAAGTTACACAGTTGAAGGAGGTGTATGGGCCATGCCCAGTGGAAATTAATGGGAAGAACTTTGATTCACAACTCATTAAGTTCAATATGCAGAATTCTGATGTTATATTGGGCATAGATTGGTTGTCGGCTCATCGAGCTAATGTGATGTGTGCTGAAAAGCTGATCAGGGTGACAGATGACAAAGGAAGAGAATTGGTATACCGAGCAGATAAAATGAAACGGGTGAGAAAGGTCCTTGTCTCCGCCCTTCAAGCGATAAAATTGTTGGAGAGTGGATGTCAGGGCTACTTAGCATCCGTACTTGATGTTGATGCAAGGATTTCACCTCTAGAAGAGGTAAAGGTGGTTAAAGAGTTTCCCGACGTCTTCCCAGATGATCTTATGCATTTACCACCTGATAGAGAGTTGGAGTTTGTCATAGATTTGACTCCTGGAGCAGCTCCAGTATCTAAGACTCCGTACAGGATGGCACCAGCTGAATTGAAGGAGTTGCAGATGCAGTTGCAGGAATTATTGGAAAAGGGGTTTATTCACCCAAGTGTTTCACCTTGGGGTGCCCCAGTATTGTTTGTCAAGAAGAAAGGTGGCAGCTTGCGTATGTGCATTGATTATCGGGAGTTGAATAAGCTAACCATTAAGAACCAGTATCCATTGCCATGCATTGATGATTTATTTGACCAACTGCAGGGTGCAAGGGTATTTTCAAAGATAGACCTTAGATCAGGCTATTATCAACTCAAGATAAAGAGCAGCGACATACCCAAGATAGCATTTAGGACTCGGTATGGTCACTATGAGTTCCTAGTGTTATCTTTTGGGTTAACCAATGCACCAGCAGCCTTCATGGATTTAATGAATCAAGTATTTCACGATGTCCTCGATAAATGGGTAATTATTTTTATTGATGACATCTTGATCTACTCCAAGACAGAAGAGGAGCACACTCAACACTTGAGAATGGTGTTACAGAGGTTGAGAAAACAATGATTATTTGCCAAATACAGCAAGTGTGAATTTTGGCTTGAGCAAGTTGGATTCTTGGGGCACGTAGTGTCTAAGGCCAGAATCGAGGTAGATCCTGATAAGGTGAAAGCAGTAGTAGAATGGGAAAGCCCTAAGAATGTCACTTAAATTAGAAGCTTCTTGGGTTTGGCTGGATACTACCGGCGCTTCATTGAGAATTTTGCCCGAATCTCAGCTCCAATGACTAAATTAACCAAAAAGGGTGTGAAATTCGACTGGGTAGAGGAATGTGAGAAGAGTTTCCAGGAATTGAAGAAGAGGTTGGTGTCGGCCCCTGTGTTGACCATCCCTGAAGGCACAGGTGGAATGACAGGCTACACTGATGCTTCCAAAGTTGGTTTGGGTTGTGTTCTCATGCAATGCGGTAAGGTAATAGCGTATGCATCCCGACAACTAAAGGAGTATGAAAAGAACTACCCCACTCATGACTTGGAACTAGTCGCAGTCATTTTTGCCCTTAAGATTTGGCGACATTATTTGTATGGGGAGAAGTGTGAGATATACAGCGATCATAAGAGCCTTAAGTACTTTTTCACCCAGAAGGATTTGAACATGAGGCAGAGGAGATGGCTTGAGCTCATGAAGGATTATGACTGCGACATTCAATATCATCCTGGCAAGGAAAATGTAGTGGCAGATGCGTTGAGTCGGAAGGCACAGACTGTGTCACTCTCATGCTTACCAGTCATCCCACCACTTGTGCAGGAGGCGACACTAATGGATGAAGCTCTCTTATATGAAGGAGCAACCTTAGAATTGGAACATCAACCAGAAAACCTTAAATGGTTGACTGTATCCTTGACGGCTCTACAGGTGCATCCGGCTATTAGGCAAGAGGTAATAATGAAACAAACTTTGGATCCTGAATTGCAGCGGATCAGAGTTAAGGTTCAAGATCAAACAATGAACGACCCAGATTTTGTTTTAGCCAGTGATGGGGCATTGATGTTTCGAGGCAGATTGTGTGTACCCGATGATTTGGATATACAAGACAAGATAGTGTGAGAAGCACATAGCTCCGAGTACTCACTCCACCCAGGAAGTACAAAGATGTACAAAGACCTCAAACAAAATTACTGGTGGCCAAGCATGAAAGTCATAATAGCTCTGTATGTGGCGACTTATCTTACATGCCAAAAAGTAAAAGCTGCAAGGCACCGACCTTATGGTACTCTTCAGCCACTCCCAGTACCAGAATGGAAGTGGGATAGGATTACAATGGACTTCGTCACCGGACTACCATGTACACCTAAGGGGATGGACGCGATATGGGTGATCGTTGATCGGTTTACTAAGACTGCTCATTTCATTCCCATCAAGACCAAGTTCTCTATGGCCAAATTAGCACAACTTTACATGGATAACATAGTGCGCTTGCATGGGGTGCCAGTGAGCATTGTATTAGATAGGAACCCAAGGTTCACTTCCAGATTTTGGAAAAGCTTCCAGTGTGCCTTGGGATCACAATTGAATTTGAGTATTGCTTTCCACCCACAGACTGATGGTCAGTCGGAGCGAACCATACAGATATTAGAAGACATGCTCAGGGCATATACAATGGAAATGTGTGGTAGTTGGGAAGAATATATACCCCTTATGGAGTTTGCCTATAACAACAGTTACCAAACTACAATTGGGATGGCTCCGTATGAGGCGTTATATGGCAGGAAGTGTAGAACTCCTCTGTATTGGGATGAGGTAGGCAAACGCCGAATGTTAGGACCTGAAATGATACAGATGACTTGTGACAAGGTTGATGTTATTCGAGAACGGATTAAAGCAGTTCAGTCTCGTTAAAAGAGCTATACAGACACCCGCAGAAAAGACATTGAATTTCAGCCAGGAGAAAATGTATTTCTAAAGATCTCTCCTACTAAAGGGTTGCAAAGGTTTCACAGAAAGGGGAAGTTAAGCCCAAGATACATTGGACCATTTGAGATCTTAGCCCGGGTTGGATCAGTAGCCTACATGCTTGCTCTGCCACCTTCACTCGGGGATGTTCATAATGAATTCCATGTCTCCATGCTGAAGCGATACGTTCATGATCCCTCTCATGTATTACTCGGGGTTAAAGCAGATGATCCTGGACCTGAAAGATGAGATGAAGAAGGTGGCAAAAAATCAGACGGGAGCTCGCGAGCCAAACCTCACTAATGACACATGTAATACCTTACTTCTTAAACCCGGTCTGATTACACGATTGACCCGATTTAACCATGTAAGACCTGAACCGGAGAGAGTTAGAGCGGGTTCCTTATGGACTATGATGGCAAGGGTGACCTTAAACACCGACTGGCCCGACAAGTCCGAGCCAGTGCCAGAAGAGATGGGGTGCCCAAGCCGTGTACATGCACCTATCATAAGGCCATGTACGGATAAAGCAGGTATGTAGCAGTATATTAAGGCGCACACGTATATTACATCGTATGCCAAGAGTGAGATTCGTGCCGAGGGCCGAATTCTGTCAAAATCCCACTTATTGGCCAAGTTTTGGCGGACAGGTGGGCAGACAGGTGGGCGCATCCACCCACCTGAGTGATCCACCCATGTGAATACTTAGTTATTTTAAGAAGTATATATAGCATTTATGTTTTCTTTTTCTTTTCTCATTTATGACACTCGTATGTTGGTGAGAAGAGTAAAGAGGAGAGAGAAAAGAAGGGAAAGAAGAGGAGAAGAGAAGGAAGGGGAAGAAGAGATGGATTTCAGCGGTGCCGAGGCTTGATCTTCCCATTCCGACGCCGGAAGAGTGATCTCCAACACGAGATCTATGTTTAGAGATGAGCAAAGGTTGGGTTCCTTAAACTTTCACCATACCCAAGTAAAACCCTTGATTTGGGTAGGGTTTCTTGAGATCTTGTAAACCCCCCTTGAGATGATGAATCTAAGGTTTAATAGATGATCTATGTGTTAATTTTGAAGGATTTGAAGAAGTATTTACAAGGTTGGAGAAGCATTGTTGATTTGAAATGATTTTGGGGTTTTGAAGGAGTTCTTGAGCAAAGAAGGTAAGATGGCTTTCCATTCCTTAAATCTAACCTAGATCTAGGTTAGAACCATCTTATGAGACCTTGAATGTGTGAAGAATGGGTTTGGAAAAGCCCCATTTGAATCCCCAATGGTTGGGGGAAGTTTGGGAAGAAACAACAGTTTCCCGCCAAGACCGGTGGGCCACTTGGCCCTCTTGTGGGCACCCGCCTGAGAGGGTAGAACCCTCGGGCCCAACCGGCGAGCTGACCAGTGGGCCACCCTGCCCACCGGTCTTAGTAGGACCCTCGGGCACAATCGACGGGTCAGACCGGTGGGCCGACCTACCGCCAGTCCAGACCGGTGGGTCTGACTGGTGGGTCAGACAGGTGGGCTGTCCGACCCACCTGAGAGGCTCCGAACGTCATTTTTACGTCCGATTGGACCCAAAATAGGTGTGTGACCTTCTTTTAGGATTCTAAACATGATCTTATCATTGGATCGTGTTAATCTTGATTCCAAAATGGTGAAATACTAACCCCGCTCACTCATGATAGGTTCACCAAATCTCACGCTTCTCGCACCGGATCTCACCCGTACCGAGCGTGAGCCCTTGTACACTACAGGTAAGTGGGGAGAGGACATTTGGCCTTGTTTCAAGGCATTGTTTGGCATTCATTTAATCATATCTAGTCTAGCCATGCCATCATGAAAATGCTATGTAGATTAGTCATCCTCACATTGTTATGCATAGGTGTTGTGTTTATTTTCTAAATGTCAAGTGATGATATGCTTATGTGATGAATGTTGACATCATTGTGCATGATGCATTAATAGACTAGATGCCGTAGTCGGCTTGGAAACGAGTGCATTGGTGGCCCGTGGTATGGGACGCGGTGGCACTATGCAATCGTACTACTGTCATATAGGAGCATGCGGTTTAGGATTATCACATTCTCGTGCTACGACCCTTCCCAACAGGGGTTAAGGTGTTGGGTTACCATTTGGGGGGAAGCAGTGGTCGCGGTTGTTGGGTCACTGTGGGGGTTAGACATTACGCCCAGCTGGTCATTAGGATAGTCGGCAACCCCGGTGGTATATTCAAGAGGGCCAATTGTACTGCTCTTAAATTGCTGGAGTCAGCACATTTAATTTCTGTCATTTATTTTATGTTGAGAGCCGGTGGTTGGTATGTTTTATTTTTTCGAGTACTCATGGTGGGCCTTCTCCGACAGCCCTATGGGCGTATCGCAAGATGGAGTTCACGGCTTGTACCCGGAGTATACGCACACTGTGGTTGTAGTAGCACTAAACCAAAGACTTAGTAATGTTGCTTAGGTGGATGTGATTTAAAATGTATTGCATAGCATATAGGGCATATGGTTGTGATTTGTTGTGTGGACTGCTGTGTGGTCCATCTTTCCACTTACTGAGCTAGTGAGCTCATCCCACGTGTGCACCTATTTTAAATGATTTTGTAGGTCATCAACCAGATGAGCACGGGGTGGGTCCCACAGTTGAGTTCCCTGAAGAGGATTGGTGGGTCCCTGAGGAGTTAGAGCACGACATTGATTGCTCGTGCGAGAGTTATGCTGCGGGACCGCAGTTCTAATACCGAGCTGAGCTCCACTTTTGATGTTGTGCTGAGCTCTAACTTTGATGCCGAGCTGGGCTCTACCTTTGATGCCGAGCTGAGCTGTACACTATGATTTTTGATGATTCCTTTTGTGTACTTGATATGTGAATTGTACTCTTATTGTATAAATATCATGCCTTCGTGCCCACTTGTATTTAACTATTGTATCATAATTCGGGTATCAAGTATTATGGAAATATTCACAGGTAAACCAAGTCTTCCGCTGAACTGATGAGTTGTTTCTTAGTTATGTATATGCTGTGGTGGAATACTGTATCAGATGATCCTGGCAGGTTTGGGTTAACCGGTGTTAACCCGGTCACTAGCCCGGTTCTGTGTGAACGGGGTGTGACATATGCTGTGGTGGAATACTGTATCAGATGATCCTGACAGGTTTGGGTTAACCGGCATTAACCCGGACACTAGCCTGGTTCTGTGTGAACGGGGTGTGACAACTCGGACGGTGCTCAGGCAAGGTCGAGCCGAACTGACCGAAGGTCCTTGCCTCGGTTGGGAGTTTAGGCCAAGGCCAAACAGACCTGACAGAAGGTCCTTGCCTCGGTTGGGAGTTCAGGCTAAGGCCGAACGGACCTTACCGAAGGTCCTTGCCTCGGTTGGGAGTTTAGGCAAGGCCGAACGGACCTGACAAAGGTCCTTACCTCGGTCGAGGGCTCAGGCAAGGCCGAGCCGAACTGACCAAAGGTCCTTGCCTCGGTTGGGAGTTCTGGCTAAGGTCGAACGGACCTGACCGAAGGTCCTTACCTCGGTTGGGAGTTCAGGCAAGGCTTAATGGACCTGACCGAAGGTCCTTACCTCGGTAGGGGGCTCAGGCAAGGTTGAGCCGAACTGACCTAATTTCCTTACCTCGGTTGGGAGTTCAGGCCAATTCCTAACGGACCTCACCGAAGGTCCTCACCGAAGGTCCTCACCGAAGTTGAGGGCTCGGGCAAGGCCGAGTCGAACTGACCGAAGGTCCTTACATCGGTTGGGAGTTTAGGCCATGGCCAAACGGACCTGACCGAAGGTCCTTGCCTCGGTTAGGAGTTCAGGCCAAGGTCGAACGGACTTGACCGAAGGTCCTTACCTCGGTTGGGAGTTCAGGCCAAGGCCGAGCGGACCTAACTGAAGTTTCTTGCCTCAGTTGGGAGTTCAGGCCAAGGCCGGACGGACCTGACCAAAGGTCCTTACCTCGATTGGGAGTTCAGGCCAAGGCCGAACGGACCTGACCGAAGGTCCTTACCGCGGTCGGGCTGTCAGACATGGCCTAGCCGAACTGACCGAATGTCCTCACCTCGATCGGGGGCTCAGGCATGGTCGAGCCGAACTGACCGAAGTTCTCGGTCGCAAGTGGAACTAAAGCCGAAGCCGAAGGAATAAGGCAAAAAAAAAAAATTTTAAAAGAAAAAAGATGACGAAAAATTTGATTACTCCCACAGGAAGAGTCTCCTAACAGGAGTAAGGGGGCCCCTGATACGGTCAAATTGATTGCTTAGTAGGGTAAGGACACGCGTCGCCCACCTGGACACGTGTTACCCACCTGATAGAGGCTGCAAGGACTCTACCACGTCAACTGCGTGAAGAGAATATTCCCCACGAAGGGAATAGGACATATCTGAGTAGGACTCTAAAAGGAAAGGAGGTGGACCCGAGGAGGACTCCTCCAAGGAAAGGGGAAACCCTAAACCCTAAGAGCTGTATAAGAGGGCCCGAGAGGAAGGTAGAAGGTAAGCATCAAAACCCACACCATTACTCCTATAAAGAACTGTGCGGCCGATCTCTAACTTGGGCGTCGGAGGACTAATCCCGGACAAAGCTCCGGGCCTCTGCCTTCTGTGCTTGTGCAGGATCAGCTCATACGGATTTTTGGCAGCAACAAAAACTAATTTAGAAGATATAATGATATATGCCTTACAATTTTTGTATAGATGAAATGTATCCTTTGATTTTTATGGCTGATCGAATCTTTAATGATTTAACGGAAACGATGTTGGTGTAAGGGTGTCAATTTGTTACATAGGATAAAAACCTGGATTGTGATCTAAATTGGATTGGAATTTAGTCTAGATCTTTCATGGTTGGCCTCATAGTTAGCATATTTCAGGTATCTAGGGTTTTTTTTTTTCCCCTCTCCATTCGAAGGCAAAATGATTCTATGATGTATTTCTCAATTATTTTAGATCTAAAAGATCACTAAGGGAATTAGATTGGACTCGCTTTAAAATGCATAAATAAGCTACTTGATAAGAATTGTAAAATGATGAAAAATATTATTAGTAGCAATCCATCTCAAAAGAACTTTGCTTATTAAGACAGTAGGTAGCAACTTAACCTAAAGGTGTCAATCAGTATGGTACAATAGGCCAAGAGGTAATTCCAAACTATATCATATTAAAAAAATAATAATAATTACATTTTAATACTGATGATTTGATTTTGTATCGATTAGGTACGATTTTTATTTGGTACGATTTCAATTCAATATATATCAAACGGTTTTATCTTAAATACCAATATCATACTGTATGACAAACATGATGATCTGGGATTGGCCCGTTTGAACTAGACCCGATCCATGACCTGTCTTGATTACCCATGTCGAAACTAAAAGAATCCAATAAAGTGGATGCGGGTCGGGTTCACATTTGATATGGCATGGGCTGTGGTTTTGTGTTCGTCAAGTCTAGTTACGCAGTTCTTTCACCTGTCAGTCTGGGTTATATTAGATAATTAATAGAAACAGGGTGTCAGACCCGTCCAAACGAAACGGGCGACCAAAGGGAAGGCTTTGGGAATTGGGATATGACTGAGGACTCTGTGAGAGAGAGAAAGAGAGAAAGAGAGAAAGAGAAATGACAACAACAAAAAAGGACTAAAGGACACAGACAAAACCTCTTGATTCTGTGATTCGCGTGAGAGAGATAAAGAGAGAGGATAGGATATTAGTATGTTTTGTGGGTCCCACTGACAATTTCCTTTTCTATCAATAATTGATATGCTTTCTTGTCACTTTTCTTTGGCTGGATTAAATTTGGAAATACTGATTCAGCTCATACGGAGTCGCTGACACGGCCGGCTCTGATTGTGTGTCTTTTATGTTAAAGTGGGTCCTACTTAATTTTTCACTCCATCAGATTTGGATAAAAGAACCATTTGTCACCAACGTGGAGGGTCTACCAACTCCTCTTAAGGCTAATCCAATAGGCCATCACGTGCCACCTAATATCTCTCTCACTCTCACACGGGGTAGAGAGTGGACGTATGAAAATCGTCTACAATCGCTGTACCAGTATAATAAACATTGAATGGCTGAGAGTATTTTGGAATTCATGCTCAGATGTTCTCAGTTATCCAATGCTCTACTGAGAATGTGGACTCAAGAGTGAATTAACCCCACGGTTTATGATCAAAGAAGAAAAAAAACTCTCGATCTCAAGTCT
>NW_024868777.1:0-41102 GCF_013358625.1 Macadamia integrifolia | reverse complement strand
CCACAAATGCCAAAGGATGTAAAGAAAAATCAAAGAAAACCTAACACAAAAGATGGATTTTCATGGGAAGATATGGGGATTTCAAGCATAAGGGACTTTCTATGATTTCTACAGCATGTTAAGTACAAATCAAGCATAATGCATTGCATTTGAGTCATTAATTGGGGAAAAGAGAAGGAATTGAAAAAAATCCCCAAATTTGAGAAAACTAGGGCATGGTTGGGGTTTTTTCTCAAAAATGGAGAAGTAAATCCGAGAACTAAAAATAAATTACAAGAGGAACATCACATTCATATGAAATCACTATTCTATGGAAAGAAACATGGAAAGGAAGTGAGATTTAAGACTACTCATGAGTTTCTACCCCAAATTGCAAGTTCTGAGAAGAAATGAGGAAGAGAAATTACTTGTAAGTGGAGGGTTGAATCTTCTCAAAAGTGCCGGGTCATTGAGTGGGATCGCGAGTGGAAGCGTCAAGATGCCCTCCAAAATCACCTGGGAGAGAGAGAGAGAGAGAGAGAGAGAGAGAGAGAGAGAGAGAGAGAGAGAGAGAGAGAGAGAGAGGAAATGAACGAAATAAGGAAGAATAGAGCTTAAAAGGCCCTGTTCGAAAATCCCGCTTGGGTAGGACTGGCGGGCCGACCGGCGGGCCAACCTGCCCGCTGGTGTCACCTGCCGGTTGAGAGAAAACTAGAAAAAAAATGGGATTATTATTGTTATTATTATTAATATAATTATCATGATTATGGTTATTATTCTTATAATAATATGTTATGGTCAAGTGGGACCATTGACATGCTTGTTGGAGCACTAGCCTTGTATTTTGGAATTAAGTTGCGGTTAGTTGCAGACTATCATACACTATAATACCCTATGTGATGGCATATAATTGTGTGCCGATATCAATTCTATGGTGTTTAACCAATGTGATGTATGATATGTTCCAGGTACAGGGATACGATGGTACGTACTAGATCCGGTAGCAATGCAAGAGGTACCCCGCGTGGTCCTCGTCCGGTCGGTAGACCACCGAATCCCAGGAGGTCTCGATCTGTGGGGCAAACCTCACTCCCACCACCTCCAGAGACCCTTGGTCAGGGTGGGGCACAAGAGGACCCACCTATGACTATACTTCCAAACCCTCCACCGGTCATCACTCCGGGGGATGTTGCTACCATAATTCAGTAGTCACAATAAGCTTTCCAGCAACAAATGCTTCAACAACAGCAAGCATTTATGACTGCTATTCAGCAACAATTGGACCTTTCTCAATCAAGTCAACCTCCCCAGATACTTACTCCACAAGACCCGCCTGTAGGGTCTGGAACGGGGCCACAAGTGGGAGGTACACCTCCAATTCCACCATTTAATATTCCTCCGTATGGGGTACCCCCTCCATACTCTTACTATCCGGCTTAAGCTCCTAATTATCCACCGACGAATAATACGTCAGAGGTAGTGGAGTCATTCAAGAGGAACTTGCCACCTGTATTCTCTAAGGTGAGGAGTGATCCTCTGGAGCCGGACCAGTGGATCCAGGAGCTAGAGAAAATATTTGAGGTGATTGAGTGCACAGATGCACAGAAACTCATTTGTGCGGGGTTGTAACTCAAGAAGGAGGCCAACTCTTGGTGGCAGGCCTCTAAGCCCATATTATTGGCCGCCCATCCAGAACCCACCTGGGAACAGTTCAAGGAGTTGTTCTTGGACAATCATTACCCACGCAGCTTCAGAGACCGCAAGGAGACTGAGTTTATGGCCTTAACTCAAGGAGGCAAGACTATCCTTGAGTACCAACAGCAGTTTGAGAGCTTGTTCCATTTTTCCCCTAGGCATATGAGGACAACTGAAGAGAAGGCTGTTAGATTTCTAAAGGGCCTAAAGGCATCCATTGGGTCTGTACTTGAGGTCTTGGATTTGATCGACTATGGCTAGATTGTGTAGAAGGCGAAGACCATGGAGGATAAGCAAAAGGGAGAACAGTCCCTCACACATGGAGTATGGAAGAGAACAAATCCATTTCTAGATATGGTTAACTCCTCCAAGGCATACCGTGGGTCGTACAGTTCTGGGCCTACGTATAGGCAGCCCTATAGGCCATCTGGCTACCCTCCTAGACCAGCTGGTGGTTCGGGCTCCACATCTTTTCGCCCAAACACTAGTGCGGCACCTACAGTTCCAAGGCCGCCCCGACCTCCATCTTTAACGGGTCAAGTGCAGAGGGGCCCCACCCCAGTTCCGACATCTCAGATCCGTTGCTTTAACTGCCATTCCTATGGGCACTATACAAAAGACTGTCGGATCAGACCAGCCTTGCCCTCTAGTCAGCCCTTGGTGTACCGACCTCCCTTAACTTGGGGAAACCAACTGTAGGAAAGGATGTATGCCCTATCAGCCGAGGAAGCTGAGGCCAACACAGAAGTGGTAGCAGGTACACCGATGTCTTTCCAGATGATCTGATGCATTTACCCCCTGATAGAGAGTTGGAGTTTGCCATAGATTTGACTCCTTGAGCAGCTCCAGTATCTAAGGCTCCATACAGGATGGCACCATCTGAATTGAAGGAGTTGCAGATGCAGTTGCAGGAATTATTGGAAAAGGGGTTTATTCGCCCAAGTGTTTCACCTTGGGGTGCCCTAGTATTGTTTGTCAAGAAGAAAGATGACAGCTTGCGTATGTGCATTGATTACCGGGAGTTGAATAAGCTAACCATTAAGAACCGGTATCCATTGCCACGCATTAATGATTTATTTGACCAACTGCAGGGTGCAAGGGTATTTTCAAAGATAGACCTTAGATCAGGCTATTATCAGCTCAAGATAAAGAGCAGTGACATACCCAAGACAACATTTAGGACTCGGTATGGTCATATGAGTTCCAAGTGTTATCTTTTGGGTTAACCAATGCACTAGTAACCTTCATGGATTTAATGAATCGAGTATTTCATTGTGTCCTCGATAAATGGGTAATTATTTTTATTGTTGACATCTTGATCTACTCCAAGACAGAAGAGGAGCACACTCAACACTTGAGAATGGTGTTACAGAGGTTGAGAGAACAACGATTGTTTGCGAAATACAGCAAATGTGAATTTTGGCTTGAGCAAGTTGGATTCCTGGGGCATGTAGTGTCTAAGGCCTGAATCGAAGTGGATCCTGATAAGGTGAAAGCAGTAGTAGAATGGGAAAGCCCTAAGAATGCCACTGAAATTAGAAGCTTCTTGGTTTTGGCTGGATATTACCGGCGCTTCATTGAAAATTTTGCTCGGATCTCAGCGCCAATGACTAAATTGACCAAAAAGGGTGTGAAATTCGACTGGGTAGAAGAATGTGAGAAGAGTTTCCAGGAATTGAAGAAGAGGTTGGTGTCGGCCCCTGTGTTGACCATCCCAGAAGGCATAGGTGGAATGACAGTCTACACTGATGCTTCTAAAGTTGGTTTGGGTTGTGTTCTCATGCAACGTGGTAAGGTAATAGCATATGCATCCTGACAACTAAAGGAGTATGAGAGGAACTACCCCACTCATGACTTGGAACTAGCCGCAGTCATTTTTGCCCTTAAGATTTGGCGACATTACTTGTATGGGGAGAAGTGTGAGATATATAGTGATCACAAAAGCCTTAAGTACTTTTTCACCTAGAAGGATCTGAACATGAGGCAGAGGAGATGGCTTGAGCTCATGAAGGATTATGACTGCGACTGTTACACCCCATTCACACAGAACCGGGTCAGTGATCGGGTTAACACCGGTTAACCCAAACTTGCCAGGATCATCTGATACAGTATTCCACCACAGTATACACACAACTAAGAAAGAGCTCATCAGTTCAGCGGAAGACTTGGTTTACCTGTGGATATTCCCATAATACTTGATACTTGAATTGTGATACAATAGTTAAATACATGTGGGCCCGAAGGCATGATATTTACACAATAAGAGTACAATTCACATATCAAGTACACAAAAGGAATCATCAAAAATCAGAGTGTCCAGCTCGGCTCGGTATCGAAGATTAGAGCTCAGCTCGGTATCAAAGGTTGAGCCCAGCTCGGCATCACAAGGTAGAACTCAGCTCGGCATCAAAAGTGGAGCTCAGGTCGGTATCAGAACTACGGTCCCGCAGCACAACTCTCGCACGAGCAATCAGTGCCGTGCTCTAACTCCTCAGGGACCCACCAGTCCTCTTCAGGGAACTCAACTGTGGGATCCGCCCCTTGCTCATCTGGTTGATGACCTGCAAAATCATCTAAAAGAGGTACACACATGGGGTGAGCTCACTAGCTCAGTAAGTGGAAAGATGGACCACACAGCAGTCCACACAACAATTCACAACCATATGCACTATATGCTATGCAATACATTTTTAATCACATCCACCTAAGCAACATTACAAAGTCTTTGGTTTAGTGCTACTACAACCACAGTGCGCGTATACTCCGGGTACGAGCCGTGAACTCCATCCAGCGATACGCCCATAAGACTGTCGGAGAAGGCTTACCGTGAGTACTCAAAAAAATAAAACATGCCGACCACCGGCTCTCAACATAAAGTAAATGACTGAAAATTAAAGGTGCTGACTCCTGTAATTTAAAAACAGTATGATTGGCCCTCTTGAATATACCACCAGGGTTGCCGAATGTCCTTATGACCAACCGGGCGTAATGTTTAACCGCCACAGTGACCCAACAACTGTGACCACTGCTTCCTCCCAAATGGTAACCCAACACCTTAACCCCTTTTGGGAAGGGTCGTTGCCCGGGAAGATGATAATCCTAAACCGTATGCTCCTATATGACATTAGTATGATTGCATAGTACCACCACGTCCCATACCACGGGCCACCAATGCACTCGTTTTCAAGCCGACTACGGCATCTAGTCTATTAATGCATCATGCACAATGATGTCAACATTCATCACATAAGCATATCATCACTTGGCATTTAGAAAGTAAACAAACACCCATGCATAACAATATGAGGATGACTAATCTGCAAAGCATTTTTATGATGACATGGCTAGACTAGATACGATTAAATGAATTCCATACAATGCCTTGAAATAATTCCAAACGTCCTCTCCCCACTTACCTGTAGTGTACAAGGACTCACGCTCGGTACGGGTGAGATCCGGTGTAAGAAGCGTGAGATTTGGTGAACCTATCATGAGTGAGTGGGGTTAGTATTTCACCATTTTGGAATCAAGATTAACACGATCCAATGACAATATCATGTTTAGAATCCTAAAAGAAGGTCACACGTCTGTTTTGGGTCCAATCAAACGTAAAAATCACGTTCGGAGCCTCTCGGGTGGGTCGGACAGCCCACATGTCTGACCCACTAGTCAGACCCATCGGTCTTGACCGGCGGGTAGGTCGGCCTATCGGTCTGACCCATCGGTTAGGCCCAAGGGTCCTGTTAAGACCGGTGGGCAGGGTAACCCGTCGGTCGACCCGCCAGTTGGGCCAGCCGGTTGTGCTCGAGGGCCCTGCCCTCTCAGGCGGGCCAAATGGCCCACCGGTCTTGGCGGGAAACTGTTGTTTCTTCCAAAACTTCCTCCAACCTTTGAGGATTCAAATGGGGCTTTTCTAAACCCATTCTTCACTCATTCAAGGTCTCATAAGATGGTTCTAACCTAGATCTAGGTTAGATTTAAGGAATGGGAAGCCATCTTACCTTCTTTGCGCAAGAACTCCTTCAAAACCCCAAAATCACTTCCAATCACCAATGCTCTTGCAACCGTGGAAACCTTCTTCAAATCCTTCAAAATCAACACATAGATCATCTATTAAACCTTAGATTCATCATCTCAAGGGGGATTTACAAGATCTCAAAAAACCCTACCCAAATCAAGGGTTTTACTTGGGTATGGTGAAAGTTTAAGGAACCCAGCCTTTGCTCACCTCTAAACGTAGATCTAGTGTTGGAGATCACTCTTTCGGCGTCGGAAAGGGAAGATCAAGCTTCGGCGCCACTGAAATCCATCTCTTCTTCCTCTTCCTTCTCTTCTCCTAGTCTTTCCTTTCTTTTCTCTCTCCTCTTTACTCTTCTCACCAACATCCGAGTGTCATAAATGAGAAAAGAAAAAGAAAAACATAAATGCTATATATACTTCTTAAATAACTAAGTAATCACATGGGTGGGTCACTCAGGTGGGTGGATGCGCTCACCTATCCGCCCACCTGAGGGCCAAAACTTGGCCAACAAGTTGGATTTTGACAGAATTTGGCCCTCGGCACGAATCTCACTCTTGGCATAAGATGTAATATATGTATGCGCTTTAAAATACGGCTACATACCTACTTTATCCGTACATGGCCTTATGATAGGTGCATGTACACGACTTGGGTACACCCGTCTCTTCTGGCACTGGCTCGGACTTGTCGGGCCAGCCGGTGTTTAAGGTCACCCTTGCCATCATAGTCCATAAGGAACCCACTCTAACTCTCTTCGGTTCGGGTCCTTCATGGTTAAACCAGGTTAACTGTGTAATCAGACCGGGTTTAAGAAGTAGGGTATTACATTTACCCCCCCCCCTTTCTGAAAATTTTGTCTTCGAAATTGGCGTACTGGTTGTTCAAAAAGATGAGGGTACTTGGCTTGGATTTCATCCTCTTTCTCCCAAGATGCTTCTTCAAGTGAATGATTAGCCTATCGCACCTTTACATAGGAAATGGAGCGGTTGCGAAGGGGCTTCACCTTTCGGTCCAAATTTTCAGCCGGCTGCTCTGTATAGGTCATGTCAACTTCTAGGTATTCTGGTTCCACGGGTAATACATGAGAGGGATCATGAACGTATCACTTCAGCATGGATACATGGAATACATTATGAACATCCTCGAGTGAAGGTGGCAAAGCAAGTATGTAGGCTACTGAGCCAACCCGGGCTAAGATCTCAAATGGTCCGATGTATCTTGGGCTCAACTTCCCCTTTCTGTGAAACCTTTGCAACCCTTTAGTAGGAGAGATCTTGAGAAATACCTTTTCTCCTGGTTGGAATTCAATGTCTTTTCTGCGGGTGTCTGCATAGCTCTTTTGACGAGACTGAGCGGCTTTAATCCGTTCTCGAATAACATCGACCTTGTCACAAGTCATCTGTATCATTTCAGGTCCTAACATTCGACGTTCACCTACCTCATCCCAATACAAAGGAGTTCTGCACTTCCTGCCATATAATGCCTCATACGGAGCCATCCCAATTGTAGCTTGATGACTGTTGTTATAGGCATACTCCATAAGGGGTATATATTCTTCCCAACTACCACACATTTCCATTGTACATGCCCTGAGCATGTCTTCTAATATCTGTATGGTTCGCTCCGACTGACCATCGGTCTGTGGGTGGAAAGCAGTACTCAAGTTCAACTGTGATCCCAAGGCAAGCTGGAAGCTTTTCCAAAATCTGGAAGTGAACCTTGAGTCCCTATCTGATACAATGCTCACTGGCACTCCATGCAAGCGCACTATGTTATCCATGTAAAGTTGTGCTAATTTGGCCATAGAGAACTTGGTCTTGATGGGAATGAAATGAGCAGTCTTGGTAAGCCGATCAACGATCACCCATATCGCGTCCATCCCCTTAGGTGTATATGGTAATCTGGTGACGAAGTCCATTGTAATCCTATCCCACTTCCATTCTGGTACTGGGAGTGGCTGAAGAGTACCATAAGGTCGATGCCTCTCAGCTTTTACTTTCTGGCATGTAAGACAAGTCGCCACATACAGAGCTATTGTGACTTTCATGCTTGGCCACCAGTAATTTTGTTTGAGGTCTTTGTACATCTTTGTACTTCCTGGGTGGAGTGAGTACTCGGATCTATGTGCTTCTCGCACTATCTTGTCTTGTATATCCAAATCATTGGGTACACACAATCTGCCTCGGAACATCAATGCCCCATCACTGGCTAGAACAAAATCTGGGTCGTTCATTGTTTAATCTTGAACCATAACTCTGATCTGCTGCAATTCAGGATCCAAAGGTTGTTTCATTATTACCTCTTGTCTAATAGTCGGGTGCACTTGTAGAGCCGCCAAGGATGCAGTCACCCACTTAAGGTCTTCTACCTGATGTTCAAGCTCTAGGGTTGCTCCTTCATATAAGAGAGCTTCATCCATTAGGGTCGCCTCTTGTATGAGAGATGGGTTGACTGCTAAGTACGAGAGTGACACAGTCTGTGCCTTCCGACTCAACGCATCTGCCACTACATTAGCCTTACCGGGATGATACTGAATGTCGCAGTCATAATCCTTCATGAGCTCAAGCCATCTCCTCTGCCTCATGTTCAGATCCTTCTGGGTGAAAAAGTACTTAAGACTTTTGTGATCACTGTATATCTCACACTTCTCCCCATACAAGTAATGTTGCCAAATCTTAAGGGCAAAAATGACTGCGGCTAGTTCCAAGTCATGAGTGGGGTAGTTCCTCTCATACTACTTTAGTTGTCGAGATGCATACGCTATTACCTTACCGCGTTGCATGAGAACACAACCCAAACCAACTTTGGAAGCATCAGTGTAGACTGTCATTCCACCTGTGCCTTCAAGGATGGTCAACACAGGGGCCGACACCAACCTCTTCTTCAATTCCTGGAAACTCTTCTCACATTCCTCTACCCAGTCGAATTTCACACCCTTTTTGGTCAATTTAGTCATTGGCACTGAGATCCGAGAAAAATTTTCAATGAAGCGCCGGTAATATCCAGCCAAACCCAAGAATCTTCTAATTTCAGTGACATTCTTAGGGCTTTCCCATTCTACTATTGCTTTCACCCTATCAGGATCCACTTCGATTCCGGCCTTAGACACTACGTGCCCCAGGAATCCAGCTTGCTCAAGCCAAAATTCACATTTGCTGTGTTTGGCAAACACTCGTTGTTCTCTCAACCTCTGTGACACCATTCTCAAGTGTTAAGTGTGCTCCTCTTCTGTCTTGGAGTAGATCAAGATGTCATAAAAAAAAATAATTACCCATTTATCGAGGACATCGTGAAATATTCGATTCATTAAATCCATTAAGGCTGCCAGTGCATTGGTTAACCCAAAAGATAACACTAGGAACTCATAGTGACCATACTGAGTCCTAAATGTTGTCTTGGGTATGTCGCTGCTCTTTATCTTGAGCTGATAATAGCCTGATCTAAAGTATATCTTTGAAAATACCCTTGCACCCTGCAGTTGGTCAAATAAATCATCAATGCGTGGCAATAGATACCGGTTCTTAATGGTTAGCTTATTCAACTCCCAGTAATCAATGCACATACGCAAGCTGCCATCTTTCTTCTTGACAAACAATACTGGGGCACCCCAAGGTGAAACACTTGGGCGAATATACCCCTTTTCCAATAATTCCTGCAACTGCATCTGCAACTCCTTCAATTCAGCTGGTGCCATCCTGTACGGAGCCTTAGATACTGAAGCTACTCCAGGAGTCAAATCTATGGCAAACTCCAACTCTCTATCAGGGGGTAAATGCATCAGATCATCTGGAAAGACGTCGGGAAACTCTTTAACCACCTTTACCTCTTCTAGAGGTGTAATCCTTGCATTAACATCAAGTATCGATGCTAAGTAGCCCTGACATCCACTCTCCAACAATTTTACCGCTTGAAGGGCGGAGACAAGGACCTTTCTCACCCGTTTCATTTTATCTGCTCGGTATACCAACTCTCTTCCTTCGTCATCTGTCAACCTAATCAGCTTTTCAGCACACATCACATTTGCTCGATGAGATGACAACCAATCCATGCCTAGTATAACATCAAAATTCTGTATATTGAACTTAATGAGTTGTGCATGAAGGTTCTTCCCACAAATTTCCACTAGGCACGGCCCATCCACCTCCCTCAACTGAGTAACTCTACCAGTAGGCATACTAACAATCATTCCATGATCTAGGATCCGGGGTGGCATCCCAAGTTCCTCTACAAATCTCTTAGATACGAATGAATGTGTAGCTCCTGAATCGAATAAAACATAGGCTGGTATGCCTGATATAGGTAGGACACCTAGTGTAACAATGCATATAATTTTAGCAGGTCATCAATATTTAACATAAGGAAATTCTTAAATTTAAAATGTACTTGTTACCACTTCTGTACTGGCCTCAGCTTCCTCGGCTGATAGGACATACATCCTTCCCTGCGGTTAGTTTCCCCGAGTTAAGAGAGGTCGGTATGCCGAGGGCTGACTGGAGGGCAAGGCTGGTCTGACCCGACAGTCTTTTGTATAGTGCCCATAGGAATGGCAGTTAAAGCAATGGATCTGAGATGTCAGAACTGGGGCGGGGCCCCTCTGCACTTGACCCATTGAAGATGGAGGTCGGGGCGGCCTTGGAACTGTAGGTGCCACACTAGTGTTTGGGCGAAAAGATGTGGAGCCTGAACCACCAACTAGTCTAGGAGGGTAGCCAGATGGCCTATAGGGCTGCCTATACGTAGGCCCAGAACTGTATGACCCACGGTATGCCTTGGAGGAGTTACCCATATCTGGAAATGGATTTGTTCTCTTCCACAGTCCAGGGGTGAGGGACTGTTCTCCCTTCTGTTTATCCTCTATGGTCTTGGCCTTCTGCACAATCTGGTCATAGTCGGTCAAATCCAAGACCTCAAGTACAGACCGAATGGATGCCTTTAGGCCCTTTAGAAATCTCACAGCCTTCTCTTCAGCTGTCCTCATATGCCTAGGGGCAAAATGGAACAAGCTCTCAAATTGTTGTTGGTACTCAAGGATAGTCTTACCTCCTTGAGTTAAGGCCATAAACTCAGTCTCCTTGCGGTCTCTGAAGCTGCGTGGGTAATGATTGTTCAAGAACAACTCCTTGAACTGTTCCCAGGTGGGTTCTGGATGGGCAGCCAACAATATGGGCTTAGAGGCTTGCCACCAAGAGTTGGCCTCCTTCTTAAGTTGCAACCCCGCACAAATGAGTTTCTGTGCATCTGTGCACTCAGTCACCTCAAATATTTTCTCTAGTTCTTGGATCCATTGGTCTGGCTCTAGAGGATCACTCCCCACCTTAGAGAATACAGGTGGCAAGTTCCTCTTGAATGACTCCACTACCTTTGACGTATTATTCATCGACGGGTAATTAGGAGCATAAGCCAGATAGTAAGAGTATGGAGGGGGCACCCTATACGGAGGAATACTAAATGATGGAATTGGAGGTGTACCTCCCACTTGTGGCCCCGTTCCAGACCCTACAGGCGGGTCCTGTGGAGTAAGTATCTGGGGAGGTTGACCTGATTGAGAAAGGTCCAATTGTTGCTGAATAGCAGTCATAAATGCTTACTGTTGCAGAAGCATTTGTTACTGAAAAGCCTATCGTGACTGCTGAATTATGGTAGGAACATCCCCCGGAGTAATAACCGGTGGAGGGTCCGGAAGTGTAGTCATAGGTGGGTCCCCATGTGCCCCACCCTGACCAAAGGTCTCTGGAGGTGGTGGAAGTGAGGTTTTCCCCACAGAGTGGGACCTCCTGGGATTCGGTGGTCGACCGACTGGATGAGGACCACGCGGGGTACCTTGTGCATTGCTACCGGATCTAGTATGTACCATCGTATCCCTGTACCTGGAACATATCATACATCACATTGGTTAAACACCATAGAATTGATATCGACACACAATTATATTCCAACACATAGGGTATTATAGTGTATGATAGTTTACAACTAACCGCAACTTGATTCCAAAAATACAGGGTTAGTGCTTCAACAAGTATGTCAATGGTCCCACTTGACCATAACATATTATTATAAGAATAATAACGATAATTGTAATAATTATATTAATAATAATAATAACAATAATAAAATTTCTTATTTTTCAAGTTTTCTCTCAACCGGTGGGCTAACACTGGCGGGTAGGATGGCCCGCCGGTCGGCCCGCGGACCCTGACCGAGCGATAAATCGCGAATAAGGCATTAAACCCTATTCATCCTTATTTCCTTTCATTTTCATCTCTCTCTCTCTCTCTCTCTCTCTCTCTCTCTCCCAGGCAATTTTGGAGAGCATTTTGACGCTTCCACTCACGATCTCACTCAACGACCCGGTGCTTTTGGGAAGATTCAACCCTCCACTTACAAGTAAGTTTTCTTCCTCATTTCTTCTCAGAACTTGAAATTTGGGGTAGAACTCATGTGTTGTTTTAAATCTCACTTCCTTTCCATGTTTCTTTCCATAGAATAGTGATTTCATATGAATGTGATGCTCCTCTTGTAATTTATTTCTAGTTTTTAGGATTTACTTCTCCATTTTGAGAAAAAACCCCAACCGTGCCCTAGTTTTCCCAATTTGGGGATTTCTTCAATTCTTGCTCTTTTCCCCCAATTAATGACTCAAATGCAATGCATTAAGCTTGATTTGTACTTAACATGCTGTAGAAATCATAGAAAGTACTTTGTATTTGAAATCTCATATCTTCCCATGAAAATCCATCTTTTGTGTTGGGTTTTCTTTGATTTTCTTTACACCCCTTTCGTATTTGTGGACCTCAATAGCACATTAGCATATGTTTTTGCATGTTCTTGATTGCACTACAACGGCATTTCAGTCTTGGGCCTGTAGTTTCAAACTTTCCTCTATTGTGAGCTTTTTAACCTTTTTCCTTAGATTTGAACTTGCACCTTGAGAATTGGGGTTTTCTCATTCCTTAATTGTCATGCTTTATATGCCTCTTGTTACCTTGCTGTTTTTCCCTACTCTTGTCTTGTCACTTTTCTGTTTTGTGAAAAATGAGTTTTGGGGCTTCCTCTTACTGCTCACCCCTCTATTTATTCGCTTTGTTATTCTCTTTTTCCTTACTCACCCTGCTTTCCTCTTTTCTTGCCAGGATGTCATCTCGCAAAGGCAAGGAGCCTGCATCCTCTGGCACTCGGAGTAAGACCACCGCTTCTAAGCAAAAGAGTGCGGGAACTAGTTCTCCAGCCCCCCGCACAGAGAGACCCGGACCTGCCCGGTTTGATCCTTTAGACTACGATGAGGAGCTCTTCCGCTATTCAGAGGTAGCAACCAACTGGCCGGCCTTCCTGAAGAGGTCGGTAATGATGGAGAAAACTGTGGTAGTTGACGACTTCCACAAGATTCAACTTCAGGAGAGGTTCACAGCGCTGGGCTGGTAGTCTATCCTCCATTTAGACCGTCCGTGCTACGAGTAGTTGGTCCATAGATTCCATTGCAACCTGGAGGTTTCCTACCAGTACGGGGTGTCACACCCCGTTCACACCGAACCGGGCCAGTGACCGGGTTAACATCGGTTAACCCAAACCTGCCAGGATCATCTAATACTGTATTCCACCACAGCATATACACAACTAATAAAAGATTATTAGATCAGCGGAAGACTTGGTTTACCTGTGAATATTCCCATAATACTTGATACCCGAATTGTGATACGATAATTATATACATGTGGGCCCGAGGGCATGATATTTACACAATAAAAGTACAATCCACATATCAAGTACATAAAGGAAACCATAAAAAATCAGAGTATACAGCTCAGCTCGGTATCAAAGGCTAGAGCTCAGCTCGGCATCAAGGGTTGAACCCAGCTCGACATCACATGGTAGAGCTCCGCTCGGCCTCAAAAGTGGAGTTCAGCTCGGCATCAGAACTGCAGACCCGCAGCACAACTCTCGCACGAGCAATCAGTGCCGTGCTCTAACTCCTCAGGGGCCCACCAGTCCTCTTCAGAGAACTCAACCGTGGGACCCGACCCGTGCTCTTCAGATGGATGACCTGCAAAATCATCTAAAAAGGGGTGCACACGTGGGATGAGCTCACTAGCTCAGTAAGTGGAAGGATGGACCACACAGCAGTCCACACAACAAAACACAATCATATGCACTACATGCTATGCAATATATTTTAAATCACATCCACCTAAGCAACATTACTAAGTCTTTGGTTTAGTGCTACTACATCCACAGTGCGCGTATACTCCGGGTACGAGCCGCGAACTCTATCCCGCGATACGCCCATAGGGCTGTCGGAGAAGGCCCACCGTGAGTACTCGAAAAAGTAAAAACATGCCGACCACCGGCTCTCAACAGAAAATTAAATGACTGAAATTAAAGGTGCTGACTCCAGCAATTTAAAAGCAGTACGATTGGCCCTCTTGAATATACCACCGGGGTTGCCGACTGTCCTAATGGCCCGTCGGGCGTTATGTCTAACAGCCACAATGACCCGACAACTGCGACCGCTGCTTCCCCCCAAATAGTAACCCAACACCTTAACCCCTGTTGGGAAGGGTTGTAGCACGGGATGGTGAAAATCCTAAACCGCATGCTCCTATATGACAATAGTACGATTGCATAGTGCCATCGCGTCCCATACCACGGGCCACCAAGCCGACTACGGCATCTAGTCTATTAATGCATTATGCACAATGATGTCAACATTTATCACATAAGCATCTTATCACTTGGCATTTGGAAAGTAAACATAACACCCATGCATAACAATGTGAGGATGAACTAATCTACATAGCATTTTCAAGATGGCATGGCTAGACTAGATACAATTAAATGAATGCCAAAAAATGCCTTGAAACAAGGCCAAACGTCCTCTCCCCACTTACCTGTAGTGTGCAAGGACTCCCGTTCGGTACGGGTGAGATCCGGTGTGAGAAACGTAGGATTTGGTGAACCTAACATGAGTGAGCGGGGTTAGTATTTTACCATCTTGAAATCAAGATTATCATGATCCAATGACACGATCATGTTTAAAATCCTAAAAGAAGGTTACATGTCTGATTTGGGTCCAATCGGACGTAAAAATCACATTCGGAGCCTCTTAGGTGGGTCAAACAGCCCACCTGTCTGACCCACCGGTATGGACCGGCGGGTAGGTTGGTACACCGGTCTGGCCCACCGGTTGGGCCAGGGGGTCTGCTAAGACCGACGGGCAGGGTGGCCCGTCGGTTAGCCCACCGGTTTGGCCCACCGGTTGTGCCCGAGGGCCCTGCCCTCTCAGGCGGGTGCCCACAGGCGGGCCAGATGGCCCACCGGTCTTGCCCACCGGTCTTGGCGGAAAACCTGCTGTTTCTTCCCAACTTCCTCCATTCTTTGGGGATTCAAATGGGGCTTTTCCAAACCCATTCTTCACACTTTCAAAGTCTTATAGGATGGTTCTAACCTAGATCTAGGTTAGATTTAAGGAATGGAAAGCCATCTTACCTTCTTTGCTCAAGAACAACTTCAAACCCTAAAAATCACTTCAAATCCACAATGCTTCTCCAACCTTGTAAATACTTCTTCAAATCCTTCAAGATCAACACATAAATCATCTATTAAACCTTAGATTTATCATTTGGAAGTGGATTTACAATATCTCAAGAAACCCTACCCAAATCAAGGGTTTTACTTGGGTATGGCAAATGTTTAAGGAACCCAACTTTGCTTACCTCTAAATGTAGATCTAGTGTTAAAGATCACTCTTCCGGCGCCGGAATCGGGAGATCGAGCCTTGGCGCCGCCGAAATCCTTCTCTTCTTCCTCTTCCTTCTCTTCTTTTCTTCTTTCCTTTCCTTTCTCTCTCCTCTTTACTATCCTCACCAACGTACGAGTGTCATAAATGAAAAAGAAAAGAAAATCATAAATGCTATATATATACTTCTTAAATAACTAAATAGTTCACATGGATGGGTCACTCAGGTGGGTGGGTGCGCCCACCTGTCCGCCCACCTGAGGGCCAAAACTTGGGATTTTGACAGAGTTCGGGCCTCGACGCGAACCTCACCCTTGGCATACGATGTAATATACGTATGCACCTTAATATACGGCTACATACCTGCTTTATCCGTACATGGCCTTATGATAGGTACATGTACATGGCTTGGGTATTCCCGTCTCTTCTGGCACTGGCTCGGACTTGTCGGGCCAGCCGGTGTTTAAGGTCACCCTTGCCATCATAGTCCATAAGGAACCCGCTCTAACTCTCTCCGGTTCGGGTCCTGCATAGTTAAACCGGGTCAACCGTGTAATCAGACCGGGTTTAAAAAGTAGGGTATTACATTTACCCCCCCTTCTGAAAAATTTCGTCCTTGAAATTGCGTACCTGGTTGGTCAAAAAGAGAAGGGTACTTGGCTTGCATTTCATCCTCTTTTTCCCAAGACGCTTCTTCAAGTGGATGATCAGCCCATCGCACCTTTACATAGGAAATGGAGCGGTTGCTAAGGGTTTTCACCTTCCGGTCCAAAGTTTCAGTTGGCTGTTCTGTATAGGTCATATCAGCTTCTAGGTACTCTGGTTCCACGGGTAGTACATGAGATGGGATCATGAATGTATCGCTTCAGCATGGATACATGGAATACATTATGAACATCCCCAAGTGAAGGTGGGAGAGCAAGCATGTAGGCTACTGAGCCAACCCGGGCTAAGATCTCAAATGGTCCAATGTAGCTTGGGCTCAATTTCCCCTTTCTGTGAAACCTTTGCAACCCTTTAGTAGGAGAGATCTTGAGAAATACTTTTTCTCCTGGATGAAATTCAATGTCTTTTTTATGGGTGTCCACATAGCTCTTTTGATGGGACTGAGCTGCTTTAATCCGTTCTCTAATAACGTCGACTTTGTCACAAGTCATCTGTATCATCTCAGGTCCTAACATTCGACGTTCACCTACCTCATCCCAATACAAAGGAGTTCTGCACTTTCTACCATATAACGCCTCATAGGGAGCCATCCCAATTGTAGCTTGGTAACTGTTGTTATATGCAAACTCCATAAGAGGTATATATTCTTCCCAACTGCCACTCATCTCCATTGTACATGCCCTGAGCATATCTTCTAATATCTATATGGTTCGCTCTGACTGACCATCCGTCTGTGGGTGAAAAGCTGTACTCAAATTCAACTGTGATCCCAAGGCATGCTGTAAGCTTTTCCAAAATCTGAAAGTGAACCTTGGGTCCCTATCTGAAACAATGCTCACTGGCACTCCATGTAAGCGCACTATGTTGTCCATGTAAAGTTGTGCTAGTTTGGTCATGGAGAACTTGGTCTTGATAGGAATAAAATGAGCAGTCTTGGTAAGCCGATCCACGATCACCCATATCGCGTCCATTCCCTTAGGTGTACTTGGTAGTCCAGTGACGAAGTCCATTGTAATCCTTTCCCACTTCCATTCTGGTACTGGGAGTGGCTGAAGGGTACCATAAGGTCGATGCCTCTCAGCTTTTACTTTCTGGCAGGTAAGACAAGTCGCCACATACAAAGCTATGGTGACTTTCATGTTTGGCCACCAATAACTTTGTTTGAGATCTTTGTACATTTTGGTACTTCCTGGGTGAAGTGAGTACTCGGAGCTATGTGCTTCTCTCACTATCTTGTCTTGTATATCCAAATCATCGGGTACACACAATCTATCTCTAAACATCAATGCCCCATCACTGGCTAAAGTAAAATCTGGGTCGTTCATTGTTTGGTCTTGAACCTTAACTCTGATCCGCTGCAATTCAGGATCCAAAGGTTGCTTCATTATCACCTCTTGCCTAATTGCCGGATGCACCTATAGAGCCATCAAGGATACAGTCAACCATTTAAGGTTTTCTGGTTGACGTTCAAGTTCTAAGGTTGCTCCTTCATATAAGAGGGTTTCATCCATTAGCATCGCCTCTTGCACGAGTGGTGGACTGACTGCTAAGTATGAGAGCGACACAGTCTGTGTCTTCCGACTCAATGCATCTGCCACTACATTTGCCTTGCCCGGATGATACTGAATGTCGCAGTATAATCCTTCATGAGTTCAAGCCATCTTCTCTGTCTCATGTTCAAATCCTTCTGGGTGAAGAAGTACTTCAGGCTTTTGTGATCACTGTATATCTCGCACTTCTCTCCATACAAATAATGTCGCCAGATCTTAAGGGAAAAAATGACTGCAGCTAGTTCCAAGTCATGAGTGGGATAATTCTTCTCATACTCCTTTAGTTATCGGGATGCATACGCTATTACCTTATCGCGTTGCATGAGAACACAACCCAACCCAACTTTGGAAGCATCGGTATAGACTGTCATTCCACCTGAGCCCTCATGAATAGTCAGCACAGGGGCAGTCACCAACCTTTCTTTCAATTCTTGGAATCTCTTCTCACATTCCTCTGCCCAATCGAATTTCACACCCTTTTTAGTCAACTTGGTCATTGGTGCTGAGATTCGGGCGAAATTCTCAATGAAACGCCGGTAGTATCCAGCCAAACCCAAAAAGCTTCTAATTTCGGTAACGTTCTTGGGGCTTTCCCATTCCACTACCGCTTTCACCTTAGCAGGATCTACCTCGATTCCGGCTTTCGACACTACGTGCTCCAAGAATCCAACTTGTTCAAGCCAGAATTCACACTTACTGTACTTGACAAACAACTGTTGATCCCTCAACCTCTGTAACACCATCCTCAAGTGTTGAGTGTGCTCCTCTTCGGTCTTGGAGTAGATCAAGATATCGTCAATAAAAACAATTACCCATTTGTCGAGCACATCCTGCAATACCCGATTTATTAGATCCATGAATGCTGCCGGTGCATTGGTTAACCCGAAGGACAACACTAGGAACTCAAAGTGACCGTATCGAGTCCTAAATGCTATTTTGGGTATATCACTACTCTTTATCTTGAGCTGATAATAGTCGGACCGAAGGTCTATCTTTGAAAATACCCTGGCTCCCTGCAACTGATCAAATAAATCATCAATGCGTGGCAATGGATACCGGTTCTTAATAGTTAGCTTATTCAACTCCCGGTAATCTATGCACATACGCAAACTACCATCCTTCTTCTTGACAAACAACACCGGGGCACCCCAAGGTGAAACACTTGGGCGAATAAACCCCTTTTCCAATAGTTCCTGCAATTGCATCTGCAACTCCTTCAATTCAGCTGGTGCCATCCTATATGGAGCCTTAGATACTGGAGCTGCTCCAGGAGTTAAGTCTATGGCAAACTCCAACTCTCTATCAGGTGGTAAATGCATCAGGTCATCTGGGAAAACGTCGGGAAACTCTTTAACCACCTTTACTTCTTCTAGAGGTGTAACTCTTGCATCAACATCGAGTACCGATGCTATGTAACCCTGACATCCACTTTCTAGCAACTTTATCGCTTGAAGAGCAGAGACAAGGACCTTCCTCACCCTTTTCATTGTATCTGCTCGGTATACCCACTCTTTCCCTTCGTCATCTGTCACCTTAATCAGCCTTTCCGCACAGATCACATTAGCTCGATGAGCCGACAACCAATCCATACCCAATATAACATCAAAATTCTGCATATTGAACTTAATGAGTTGTGCATCAAAGTTCTTCCCACTAATTTCCACTGGGCACGGCCCATACACTTCCTTCAACTGTGCAACTTTACCAGTAGGCATACTGACAATCATTCCATGGTCTAGGATCCTGGGTGACATCCCAAGTTTCTCTACAAATCTCTTAGATGCGAATGAATGAGTAGCTTCAGAATCGAATAAAACATACGCTGGTATGCCTGATATGGGTAGGATACCTAGTATAACAATGTATATAATTTCAGCAGGCCATCAATATTAATCATAATGAATTTCTTAATTTAAAATGTACCTGCTACTACTTCTGTTCTAGCCTCAGCTTCCTCGGCTGATAGGGCATACATCCTACCCCACGGTTGATTTCCTCGAGGTAAGGGAGGTCGGTACGCAGAGGGCTGACTGGAGGGCAAGGCTGGTCTGGCCCGATAGTCTTTCGCATAATGCCCATATGAATGGCAATTGAAGCAACGAATCTGAGATGTCAGAACCAGAGCGGGGCCCCTCTGCACTTGGCCTGTTGCAGATGGAGGTCGAGGTGGCCTTAGAGCTGTAGGTGCCACACTAGTGTTCGGGCAAAAAGAGGTGGAACCCGAACCACCAACTGGCCTAGGAGAGTAGCCAGATGGCCTATAGGGCTGCCTATACATAGGCCCAGAACTGTATGATCCGCGGTATGCCTTGGAGGAATTTTCTATATCTGGGAATGGATTTGTTCTCTTCCACAGTCCAGGGTGAGGGACTGTTCACCCTTTTGCTTATCTTCCATAGTCTTGGCCTTCTGCACAATCTGGCCATATTCGGTCAAATCCAAGACCTCAAGCACAGACCCAATAGATGCTTTTAGGCCTTTTAGGAACCTTGCTGCCTTCTCTTCAGCTGTTCGCATATGCCTTGGGGCAAAATGGAACAAACTCTCGAATTGTTGTTGGTACTCAAGGACAGTCTTACCTCCTTGAGCTAAGGCCATGAACTCAGTCTCCTTTCGGTCTCTGAAGCTACGCGGATAATGGTTGTCCAAGAACAACTCCTTGAACTGCTCCCAAGTAGGTTCTGGATGAGCAGCCAACAATATCGGCTTGGAGGCTTGCCACCAAGAATTTGCCTCTTTCTTGAGTTGCAACCCAGCACAAATGAGTTTCTGGGCATCCGTGCACTCAAGCACCTCAAATATCTTCTCTAATTCTTGGATCCATTGATCCGGTTCCAGAGGATCACTCCCCACCTTAGAGAATATAGGTGGTAAGTTCCTTTTGAATGACTCCACTACCCTTGACGTATTACTCGTCGCCGGGAAGTTAGGAGCATAAACAGGATAATAGGAGTATGGTGGAGGCATCTCATGCTGAGGAACACCGAATGGTGGGATTGGAGGTGTACCCACCACTTATGGTCCCGTTCCCGACCCTACAGGTGGGTCCTGTGGAGTGAGTACCTGGGGAGGTTGACCCGCTTGAGAAAAATCCAACTGTTGCTGAATAGCAGTCATAAATGCTTGCTGTTGCTGAAGCATTTGTTGCTGAAAAGCCTGTTGGGACTGCTGGATTATAGTAGCAACATCTCCCGGCGTAATGACCGGTGGAGGGTCCGGGAGCGAAGGCATAGGTGGGTCCCCATGTGCCCCACCCTGACCAAGGGTCTCTGGAGGTAGTGGAGGTGAGGTATGCCCCACAGAGCAGGACCCCCTGGGATTTTGTGGTCGATCGACCCAACGAGGACCCCGCGAGGTACCTCGGGCATTACTACCGGATCTAGTACGTACCATCGTATCCCTGTACCTGGAACACATCACACACCATATTGGTTAAACACCGTAGAATTGATTTCGGCACACAATCATATGCCATTACATGAGGTGTTGTCGTGTATGATAGCCTGTAAATAATCGCAGCTCAATTCCAAGATACAGGCAAAGTCCCCAATAGACATGTCAATGGTCCCACTTGACCATAGCATATTAATCATAGGAATAATATCAATAGTGAAAATCAATGTAATCATGCTAGGAGGAGAGAAGGGAAAAAGAAAAGAAATTTTTTTTTTTTTAAATTTCCCAACTGTCACAACCGGTGGGCTGCACCGGCGGGTAGGGGCCCGCCGGTCGAGCCCGCCGGTCCTAGTACCTCACACCGGCGGGTGGCACCAGCGGGTAGGGGCCCGCCGGTCTTGCCCGTGTAAAAACACGAACAGGGCCCTACAGACCCTGTTCTGTCTGTCACTTTCCCAATCTCCTTTTCTCTTTCTTCCTTTCTTCCTTGGGCGATCTTGGAGGTCTCCTCGGCGCTTCTACTCGCAGGTCCACTCATCAACTCGGCGCTTTAGAGAAGAGTCAACTCTCCCTTCTTCAAGTAAGTTTCTTCTTCTCCTCTTTTCCAGAATTTTCCATTTGGGGTAAAATGCATGTATAGACTTCACCTTAGGTTGTCTTTCCATATTTTTCACCATAGAATAGTATTTCCATGTGATTGTGATGCTTCTACTGTGGCCATTTGTGGTTTATAGGAATTTTGTCTCTTCATTTGGAGAAAACCCCAATTTGTGCCCTAGGTTTCCAAATTTGGGATTTCTTCAATTCTCACTCTTTTTCTCCAATTGATGACTCCTTTGTGATGCATTCCATTTGATTTGTGCTAGATATGCTTTAGATTTCATAGATTATCCATTATGCTTGGAATCCCCATGTATTCCCATGAAAATTCCTCTTTTGTATTGGTTCCCTTGGTTTTCATCCCATACTTGCATTCATGGAATTCCATAGTCCATTTGGGTATGTTCTTGCACTTTCATGATCCTGCTGCTATGGCATTTTGCTCTAGACCTAGGGTTTCAAGCTATTCTCCATTATGTTTGAATTTGCACATTGGACTTGAATTCCCTCGTTTTATTTATGCTCTTTGCTTTTGCTGTCATTTTACTGTTTTGGCATGTTCCTCCACGTTGTAACCTACCGTGCTTCATGTCATAGGTTTCCTATCGCTCCTAGATTGTCGCCGTTCCCGTTTTGCATGAATTGGGTTTTGGATTTCCCCTTTTTAATGCTACTGTCATTTTCCTTTCTGTACTAACCCTACTTTCTTTTCTTATTGCCAGGATGTCGTCACGCACCGGCAAGGGACCATCTTTCTCTGGCGTTAGACGCAAGACCACCGCTTCTAAGTGGAAGAGTGTGAAGACCAGCTCTTCAACTCCTCGCATAGGGAGACCCGCACCTGTCCAGTCTGACCCTTCAGACTATGATGATGAGCACTTTCATAGTGCAGAGGCAGCAGCCAACTGGCCCAACTTCCTGAAGGGGTCAGTGATGATGGAGAAGACCGTGGTAGTCGAGGACTTCCACAAGGCTAGGCTTCAGGAGAGGTTCTCAGCATTGGGCTGGGACTCTATTCTTCATGTAGACCGACCGTGCTACGAGCATCTCGTCCGTCGGTTCTATTGTAACCTGGAGTTGTCGTATCCGTACGGGGAGTTCACCATCAGCAGCTTGGTGAAGGGGGTGGACATCCAGTTGACGGTGGGCACCTTGGCCAGTATCCTGGGTATATCGGCGGTGGGACACCGATACTACAGTCCCCCCAGGAGTAAGCCTCAGGGACCGTTCATGAGCCTGGCGACACCGGACTTCATCTACGAGACCATCTGCGGCAGCAGCAACCGCCCGGAGTCCGAGACATCCTTCTACCCTGAGGTTCATCTATTCGCCCGGTTGGTCCAGTTCAACCTGCTCCCCAGAGGAGGTCATCGGAACCAGGTGGGTTTCATGGCGGCTTTCATTGCATTCTGCATTTTCACGGCCGCAGAGGGAGGCGGCGAGCACTTGTGCCTCCCCTACATTATTCTCAGGACGATGGAGCACCATACTTCTCACCCTGAGGATGGAGGATTCCCTTACGGCAGGATCCTCACTAGGATCTTCGAGTTCTTCGGGGTGGATCTGAGCGGTGAGGAGGGGAAGACTCCGGCTGATAGGTTCGACCGGAGAAACCTCCTGAGGATGGGTCTCCAGACCCTCATGGATTCACCTCCGAGATCAGGAGATCAAAGAGGTAGGGGTAGGAGGGCTGCCCCTATGGAGGATGTCCCCATGGGAGAGGAGTCCAGTGAGGAGGATGAGGACTATCTTCCTCAGGACGAGGAGGAGGATCTGATGGGTGGTGGCATCCCTGAGGAGGCACCTCAGGAGTCGAGAGGTCCTGGCCCTAGTTCTTCCAGAGCTGCAGCCTCACCACATGGAGCCCCACCACCTGGGAGTGGTGCCTACGACTTCGAGGGCATGACGTCCTCCATGCGGGCCTTGCAGGATGGCCAGGTTCAGCTACTGAGGCGGCTGGACGAGATTGTCTCCAGGGAGGAACGCATTCTGGAGAGGCAGACCACCTTGGAGGATTCCTTCCTCCGGCTGGGTCAGGACTTAGACACAACGGCCAACGCTATCTCAGCAGATTTTGGCCGGCTTCGGAGGGAGGTACGGCTGGTGAACGCGAGGTTCGATTATTACGATCACCGCCTCAACGTCAACTCTAGGCCTCCGGTGAACGTGGTGATCATTGATGATGACGATGATGACCAGTGAGGGCTTGGCTCGCCCACACCAGCTGTTTATTCATTTTCTCTTTTTGTAGACTTTGTTGTATATTTCATTTCTTATCATTCCTTGTATTTACGCTGTAACTGGATTCATTTGTGGAATGATATATTTTTGGATAGTGGATTTTTGTGGTGAATTCATATGTGGAGTACTTGTGTGGTTTTGTTGTGATGTATTTTGCTATCTGTGCTCTTTGTTATATTTACTATCTATCGTTTATCAGGTATTTGTGTAAAATTTTTGGAAATCCCATTTTACGCCGTTATGCTGTCGAAATTTCAACAAACTAGTACTTTATAGGTTATAGTACCAACCTAATTACCTTTTATCTATACTCACGCATGCCATGAATGCAACATATAATGCAATCCCGTTTTATACTTTCTTTCTTTGGCTTTTAATCTTTAAAGCTTTTATATTAACCCAACCCCATTTCCCTATTATAGAGTCTACGGGATTCTAATGGTATGCTGTGAGTGGAGCAGAGTATCGCGCTCTGATACCACCGTTTGTCACACCCCGTTCACATTGAATCGGAGCGGTGACCGAGTTAACACCGGTTAACCCAAATCTGCCAGGATCATCAGATACTGTATTCCACCACAGCATACGCACAACTAATATAAGTTCATCAAATCAGCGGAAGTCTAAGTTTTACCTGTGAATAAATCCCATATACTTGATACCCGAATTGTGATAAAATAATTATATACATGTGGGCCCGAAGGCATGATAATTACACAATAAAAGTACAATTCATATATCAAGTATATACAGGAAATCATCAAAATAATCAGAGTACACAGGGTCGTGCCCAGCTCGGCATCAAGGGTCGTGCCCAGCCCAGCATCACATAAAAGAGCTCAGCTCGGCCTCAGAGTGGAGCTCAGCACGGCCTCAAAGGTGGAGCTCAGCTCGGCCTCAGAACTGCTGTCCCACAGCACAGCTCTCGCACGAGCAGTCGGTGCCATGCTCTAACTCCTCAGGGGTCCACCAGTCCTCTTTAGGAAACTCGACTGTGGGACCCACCCCATACTCCTCAGATGTATGACCTGTAAAAATCATCTAAAAAGGGGTGTACACGTGGGATGATCTCACTAGCTCAGTAAGTAGAAAGATGGACCACACACAACAGTCCACATATCACAACACATCATATGCACTATATGCCATGCTATACATTTTAAATCACATCCACCTAAGAAACATTACTAAGTCCTTGGTTTTAGTGCTACTACAACCACAGTGCGCGTATACTCCGGGTACGAGCCACGAACTCCTCCCTCCTGCGATACGCCCATAGGGCTGTCAGAGAAGGCCCATCGTGAGTACTCGGAAAAGTAAAGACAATGCCGTCCACCGGATCTCAACAGAAATGTAAATGACTGAAATAAAGGTGCTGACTCCAGCAATTTAAAAGCAGTACGATTGGCCCTCTTGAATGTACCACCGGGGTTACCGACTATCCTACATGACTCGTCGGGCGTTATGTCTAACCGCCACAGTGACACGACGACCGCGACCACTGCTTCCCCCCAAATGATAACCCAACACCTTAACCCCTGTTGGGAAGGGTCGTAGCACGGGATGGTGAAAATCCTAATACCGCATGCTCCTATATGACATTAGTACGATTGCATAGTGCCACCGTGTCCCATTCCACGGGCCACCAATGCATTTGTTTCCAAGCCGACTACGGCATCTAGTCTATCAATGCATCATGCACAATGATGTCCACATTCAACATATAAACATCTCATTCAATTGGCATTTGAAAAGTAAACATAGCACATATGCACATCAATGTGTGGAATGACTAATCTACATAGCATATTCATGATGACATGACTAGATTAGATAAAATTAAATGAATGCCAAACAATGCCTTGAAACAAGGCCAAACGTCCTCTCCCCACTTACCTGTAGCGTACGAGGATTCTTGTTCGGTACGGGTGAGATCCGGTGCGAATCGGGTAGGATTTGGTGAACCTAACATAATTGAGCGAGGTTAGTACTTCACCATTTTAGGATCAAAATTAATGCGATCCGATGATAAAATCATGTTTAGAACGTTAAAAGAAGGTCACACGTCCGATTTGGGTTCGATCGGACATAAGGATCACCTTCGGGGCCACACGGGTGGGTCAGACAGGTGGGTAGTCTGGCCCACCGGTCCTACCCACCGGTTGGGACCGGCGGGTAGGGGCCCACCGGTATGGCCCACCGATTGTACCCACCGGTTGGGCCAGGGGCACCTGCTAGGACCGACGGGTAGGGGCCCGCCGGTTGGGCCCGAAGGCCCCCCTGCCTTCTCAGGTGGGTATCCACAGGCGGGTAGGGGCCCACCGGTTGTACCCACCGGTCTTGGCAGGAAACACCCTGTTTCTTCCCAACTTTCTCCGTTCTTTGGGGATTCAAATGGGGCTTTTCTCAACCCATTCTCCACACCTTCAAGGTCCTATAGGATGGTTCTAACCTAGATCTAGGTTAGATTCAAGTGATGGGAAACCATCTTACCTTCTTTGCTCAAGAACGACTTCAAACCCTCCAAATCACTTCAAACCCACAATGCTTCTTCTACCTTGTCAATATCTCTTCAAATCCTTCAAGATCAACACATAAATCATCTATTAAACCTTAGATTCATCATTTCAAAGGGGATTTACAAGATCTCAAGAAACCATACTCGAATCAAGGGTTTAAAGCTTGGGTATGGTGAATGTTCACAAAACCCAACTTTGCTTACCTCTAACTGTAGATCTAGAGTTGAAGATCACTCTCCCGGCGCCGGAATGAGAAGATCAAGCTTCGCCCCGCTGAAATCCTTCCTTTCTTCCTCTTCCTTCTCTCCCTTCTTCTTCCTTTTCTTTTCTCTCTCCTCTTTACTTTCCTCACCAACGTACGGGTGACATAAATGGAAAGAAAAGAAAAACATAAAGCTATATATATATAATTTCTAATAAGTGAATAGTGCACATGGATGGGTCACTCAGGTGGGTGGGTGCACCCACCTGTCCTACCCACCTAAGGGCCAAAACTTGGGATTTTGACCGGGTTCGGGCCTCAGCGCGAACCCCACCCCCGACATACGATGTAGCATACGTATATACCTTAAAATACGGCTACAATACCTGCTTTATCCGTACATAGCCTTATGGTAGGTGCATGTACACGGCTTGGGCACTCCCGTCTCTTCTGGCACTGGCTCTGACTTGTCGGGCCAACCGACGTTTAAGGTCACCCGAGCCATCATAGCCCATAAGGAACCCGCTCTAATTCCCTCTGGCTCGGTTCCTGCATGGTTAAACCGGTTCAACCGCTTAATCAAACCGGGTTTAAAAAGTAGGGTATTACACCATCTCTATGCAAGACTTACAATCTTCATGCAGGCCTTACCATCTCCCTTTAATCCTTACCATCTCCATGTAAGCCTTACCATCTTCCTTTAAGCTTTCAAGGATCTTAATCCTTTAGATTTTCTTCCACTGAGATAGTAAGCTCCTTGTAAGGATTTTCACATATATTTTTATTTTCCTATAATTAGTGACTGAGGTCACTATGAGGAAGGGGTTGGAACTTCCCGAGAGAAAGAAATCCCTGTTTTAAAATCGTTGCCAGAAAGAGAGAGAGAGAGAGAGAAAGGGAAAGAAATGCAAAAGTCTTGGAAATTTCAGTTCTAATCGTCCAAAGCTCGCTGAATTTGGCATCCTAGTACAGAACCCTTGCTCTAGTTTTAGAAACTTGTGTCATCCATTTCAGGTTAGTGTGAAGGCACCACTTAAATGTTTTGTAGTTATTTTATTATAATGTGGAAGTACTGCTTAAATATATGTATTCCTATCTATTTTCACGATGTAGCTTGGAATCCCTACGCACATTCTAGTAGTAGGTTCCTATTATAGGAATATAACGCGAAAGCCCTGCCTATATTCCCATAGCTGATTCTTGTTCTAGGAATAAAACGCAGAAGCCTTCCTGTATTCCCACAGCTGATTCCTATTATAAGGAATATAGCGTGAAAACTCTATATGTATTCCCATAGCTGATTCATGTTCTAGGAATATAGCGTGGAAACCCTGCCCATATTCCCACAACTAATTCCTATTCTAGGAATAAAGCACAGAAGCCCTACTCGTATGCCCACAGTTGATTCCTATTTTGGAATATAGCGCGGAGGCCCTGCCCGTATTCTCATAGTTGATTCCAATTCCAGTGATATAGTGAGGAAGTACTACCTAAATTCCCAAAACCAAAGTCCATTTCTAAACCATAGCACAAAAGTCCTGCTTGATTTCTTGCCCAAGTGCTAGAAGTTCTAATTTCTCCAAGAAAGTGAGAAGAAAGTTATATATTTCCCCCTGAGTCGGCGAGAATTACTGAAAATTTCATTGTTGTCATCAATTGTTATCATGTAAAGCTCAAATCATAATTTCATTTGTGTTTGCATGACATGGACCCCATCTCCACATACATTATTTTATGTGTTCACCACATAAAATAACGACCTCTTTTTATCATTTCAAGCATTACTTTATAGATTTGTATGGTAAATGATAGTCTACTTCAGCATTCCATATGTCATCATATGTGCTCCTCATATAAGATAACAATCATAATCATCATTTCATAAGGAATCGCACATATATGAAAACAAGTTAGTTGCATTTTCAATCATTTTTATGAGATTTCAATATATAGATTATGTATTCTTCCATGTGATGTCTTAATAGTTTCTGCAATTGTTTCATGTAATAGTATACATGTATTACATTATCTCATGTGATAAAGCTTCCATACTGACTTAGGCTGTTAAAATTATCGAGGGAGAATATTTGAAATCCTAGCTTCTGATAGAATGACTAGAAATTCCAGGTAAGGTGGGTGCCTAACATCTTCTCATACTCGTAATCTGACACAGACCCCTAACTTTGGGACAAACCAAAATATGAAGTCAAAATTAGGGGGTTTCATCCTTTCATAGGAATCCAACCCCTACTATAGCTCGATCCCTTGATCAGAATTAGGCTCAACAACAAGGGTCTAGGTCCTGAATCCTAGATGGCGATTCCAAAAATCATACTTTTCCTATCCCCCATAGTCGCCAGACATGTTTGGAGACACCACCATGTAAGGCAGACTAGTGAAAGGAAGTAGTGAGAAAATGACAATAGGAAACATTTCAAAGGAACCCTAAGGGAATGAAGGAGAAAATGGGGGAGGCGTAAATCCTCTCTCTCCCTCTCTGTCCATCCAATCCCATCCATCCCCCTTACAGTGGTGACTCCACTGGGGACTGTCAAACTTTTTATACTAGAGCTTAAAACATGCTTGTATATTGCTTGCTAACTATACCATGCATTATGTTCGAAGTGAAATCACTTGCTGATGGTACTCCCTGTCATGCCCGGACCCTTGGGGAGGTCAGTGCACAATATACTATGTACTCTGAGATCAAATGATGCCCACTTCCTACATAAAAGTGCTCGAAGTAAAATTTGTTGATGAGGATGGTCATCGATAGTTCAAAACTCTCAAGGGTAATAGAACATATCTTTCCATTTTGTGATCAACTAATAGCCACTTTCTGCACTACACTTGTGCACACACTCTCTCACGGATACACACACCCCAATGGTTAGCCAACTGAACCCATGTAATATCATGGACAATCACCGGAGAAGCCACATCCCTTGATATAGTACCATACAGTATATCAAAGGAACCATGTACCCATAATTCACTTTCAACAATAGGTATATTGGTTCTGTCAAGGGTGGCTTTGTGATGTCCTATGGCCTTGCATCACATCATGTAGGAACTAGACCATTGACCAACTAGGGAACACCACAAACTGAATCAGTAATTGTTTGCGGTTCAAGGTCGAATCCCTCTAGCTTGTTTCATCTAGAATAAGATTTTCCCTGTGCATGGTTAAACTTGATATGTTCTTTGACAATTGGGGATTGGGAGATGCAATGCTACTAGCTTTTGCATGCCATAAGGACTTTAAACTATATCAAATGGATGTCAAAAGTGCCTTCTTGAATGGATACATTCAAGAAGAGGTCTATGTAGCTCAACCCCCTGGTTTTGAAGACCTTAAGTTCCCAACCATGTCTATAGACTTGAGAAAGCCCTGTATGGCCTCAAATAAGCTCCTAGAGCTTGGTATGAGAGATTAAGTACCTTCTTGATAGAAAGTGGATTCCCAAGGGGGAGGATTGACACAACACTGTGAAGAACTTGAAGAATGACATACTCATTGTTCAAATCTATGTAGATGATATCATCTTTGGCTCAATCAACGAGAGAATGTGTACTGATTTCAGTAGCAAGATGAGCAATGACTTTGAAATGAGTATGATGGGAGAGTTAAATTTCTTCCTTGGACTTCAACTAAAAACAGCTATTAATAGAATTTTCATAAACCAAAGCAAGTACACCGAGGAGCTGCTAAAGAAATTTGACATTAACAGTAAAAAATTTTCAGACACTCTGATGAGCTCATCCTTGAAACTAACCAAGGATGAAGATGGCATTTCTGAGGATGTAACTAGATATAGAGGCATGATTGGGAGCCTTCTATATCTAACGATAAGTAGACCTGGCATCATGTACAGTGTATGTGTATGTGCTCGGTTTCAAGCTGATCCCAAGAAATCTCACCTCACAGCTGTAAAAAGAATTTTTAAATATTTGAAAAGCACTTGTGATGTTGGGTTATGGTACTCTAAAAACCAACCCCTTGACTTAGTCAGCTTTTCAGATGCTGACTTCATAGGCTACCATATTGACAGAAAAAGTACTAGTGGTACCTGTCACTTTCTCGGCTCTTGCCTTATCTCTTGGTTTAGCAAGGAACAAAACTCCATTGCTTTATCTACCACCGAAGCCAAATATGTTGCAGTTGGTAGATGTTGTGCTCAAATCCTTTGGATGAAGCAAACTCTCCAAGACCTTGGAGTGAGTTTCGAATCTTGCCCAATCATGTGCGATAACACCAGTGCCATAAACTTGAGTAAAAGTGTAATTTTACACTCAAGGGCAAAGCACATTGATATTCAACACAACTTTCTACGAGACACCATTCAAAATGGCGATGTTTCTCTAGAATACATTGAAACCAAGAAACAACTCGTAGATATATTCACTAAACCACTAGGTGAAGAACGTTTTAGTCCTAAGGAGCTTGGAATTTGCAAACCATTTGGTTGAAAGATTAAACACTCTTTCATGCATATTTATTCCAAAAGCCCAGACTTGAAAAACCCCTTCAAAATTCATAATTTTCTAGGTTTTTGGGCAATTCTGGAATCTTTCGATCGACCGCCGAAAATCTTCTGATCGATCGCCTCTGACTAAAAGGATTATTGGTCAACCGTCACCATCTACCGGTCGACCGGTGTCGCCAAAAATCGATTCTGAACTCCTTTAAAATCGATTTTTTAAACCATTTTGTCTCATTTAAAAAACCCCTTTTAGCCTAAAACCCTATTCACACAGCCGTGCTTGCAGGGTGATGCCCGCTTCACCACATTATATTAGCACGTGTTCAAACCGATAATGTTCCGCATGACCAATCCAAGAGTCAAGAATGATTAGGTATTTTCATGTTTTTATGGGGAGAAACAAAGTAACTACATGAAACCAACTTGTTTGTTTGTCAATTTCATTTGAAAATCCATGCAGATTAGTGAATCAAAGACATTTGGACATAGAAGAAGAAGAATAGAAAAATGGTCCCTTATTCAAAGAATGCCTTCATCCTTGAGGCAACTGAGAAATGGTTGCTATTAAACAGAGACAAGAATGGTGAAATGTTCAGCCGTGTTAATGCACAAGGTTTATAGATAAGACTTTTGTATTAAATTTTCTCTACAATTGTACTGTGTGTTGTTATATACAAATGGTTTAAGGAAAAAGATTGTATTTAGTTTTCTCTACAATATTGTAGAGTGTGTTCTATACAAGAAAGAGCCAAGAGACCTAGTTGGTTCTTGCTTTAAGGATTACAATTCTAGTACAATTGGTAATAACAAATATGGTCATTATCACATTTGATGATATAATAATTCAATATTGTTGGAGATCACATGGGACTCCTTGGAGGTATGCCTTCCTATGCACGCTGAACTGAGTTGTGCATCGATACACTCCCACATGTGGAAGGACGATGACAAAAAACCTTCAACTTGTCCCTCATGAACTGAAAACGGGCAGTAAGAAGGACCCTTGTTACAATGTCAGCGATTTGTTTCATTGTAGAAATAAACTGAATAGAGAGCTAACATTTGGTAACCCGATCGTTGATGATGTTAAAGTCAATTTTCACATGCTTGGTGTTGGAATTGAAGACTGAATTGGTAGAGAGATAAGTGGCACCAATTTTCTCACACCATAGTAAAGGACACCCTTTGAGGGGGTACCTAATTTTTTTAAACAAAGATTCAAGCCAGATGAGCTTGGCAGCAGCATTAGCTAAAGCTTTATACTCGGACTCAGTGGAAGCGAGCCACTATTTTTTGCTTTTGAGAACCCTAAGAGATAAGATTGGAGCCTAAAACACAGCCTAGCCATTGGCGGACTTACGATCATCCACATTGCCAGCCTAATCAACATAGGTGAAGTGCTGTACAGTGGAACTCGGAGACTGTTGTAGAAGTAATCCATGGGAGTATGTCTCGGATAACATACAATACGCTTGACCAAGGGCCAATGGTCCTAATTGGAGCTGAAATAACCTAGATTGGGGTGAATAGGTTATAGTAGTGGACTAAAAAAGTTCTTCGGTTAAAATCCCCAAATATGTGATTGCAAATAAAATGTGAAAAATATAGAGTAATCTTTTTCCTCCAAAAGGATCATGTATAAAAAATGAGAAAGAATATAAGAGTACAAGCTAACAAAAAACTAGGAAAACAAACTACAACCTCTTCACCCACCTTTGACATTGCCATCAGTAGGGGAAGAGACTAGCGTGTATAGGAAAAATATTACATAGAAAGAATTGAGAACCAACCTAAGTAATTTTGTATCTCGGTCTGCTGAGAGCATCATCCAACAGAAAATGATGAACTTTAGAAGTCCACTCCGAAACCACATCTGATGGCTCCTCTTTTGCCAGAATTATAGCCAGATGCTACTAGATTAGCTTTCCTATAACAATGAGAAACTTTCCTAACAAAATTGGTTAAGAAAGCTAAAAGATTTGTCCGCCTTTGCTAAACAAACTAGGGAACCACTCTGCACCATTTGCACTACCGTAACCGAATCACATTCTATCCACAAGTGGGTGCATTGAAAGTCTTTCACCCTTTCAATTCCTTCAATCAAAGCAAAAAACTCTTCCTGAAAATTTATCGTGATCCCCAAATAAGATCAGAATACGTAAGAATTACTATTTAATATTACTTGACCAGCTTTTACTTTTCCTGGATCACCCAAGGAGCAGCCATCACAATTTAATTTCAACAATCCCTCTTGAGATGGTGATTAAATAATAAAGTAATATCACAAGCGCACGGATCGTGTGTAGCTATGGGTCGATCACAAGGAGGTGAGCTCTATGAAAAATTCAATTCTAACCTAGGCAGAATATACTAACTAATGGGATTGTTACAAATTAAAATAAACTAAACTAACAATGGTGAAATGCAAGAATTAGTTATAGAGTTAAATTAAACATGCAATAATAAAGTGAACCTAAGATTAAAATTAGAACGAATTAATGAACCTAAAATTATGTAAGCACTAGAAAGTTGTGAAATTATGATGTGGGAAAGCACTTAGGAATTAGAACCCACCATGAGATTTAAATAAATTACAAACAATCTAGCCCTATATTGCATGGTTGAATAGGTCAATAGGAAATATGGATTTTTAAATCTAATATGTCCCATGAGTTATTCAACATATACAAAGCATTAGATTATAAGCAAGATCGTATTGGAAGTTGGCAATTACGCATACGAAAGGTAATCAATGGCATACATAATTTTAACTTTGCAATAGGGTTTAGGTTACATGGAATTAAGAAAAAGGGCATCAATTGCTTATAAGTTGGTCTTCATCCCATGGTTTCATCCAATCCCTAAGTTGCAAGATTTAGTTAACCATGGGGATGAGGAAGATGTGGTGAAGCATTAGAAAGGTGAGAAATTATAATGTGGGGAAGCACTTAGGAATTAGAATTCACCATGAGATTTAAAAACAAATTACAAACAATCTAGCCCTATATCGCATGCTTGAATAGGTCAATAGGAAATATGGATTTTTAAATCTAATATGTCCGTATAGCATTAGATTATAAGTAAGACCTTATTGGAAGTTGGCAATTATGCATACGAAAGGTAATCAATGGCATACGCAATTTTGACTTTGCAATAGGGTTTTAGTTACATGGAATTAAGAAAAAGGGCATCAATTACTTACATGTTTCTCTTCATCTCATGGTTTCATCCAATCCCTAAGTTGTAGGATTTAGTTAACCATAGGGATGAGGAAAGAAAAAGAACAAATAAAAGAAGGACAAAACATTATATGAAATTAAATCTGAAATTAAAAAGAAAATAAAAAAGAAGTACTTTATTGAATATGTACTGCAAAATCCAAGCTTAAGAACTTCAAACTTAAAATTTCAACTTCAACTTCAACTTCAATCTTTGCTAACAACTCAAGAGAAAAGAAAAGGCTAATAAGAAAAAGCTCTCTAAAAATTTTTGTGCTTCTCAAATTATGAATTAGGTCTTTATATATAGGCCAAGGAGGGTGTGTTAGAATAGTTTAGAAATGGGAGAGATACTTGTAAGATAAGAAAATAGAGAGTTAGAAACCAAGTAGGAAAGAGAAATATACTTGTAAAAGAAAGAGGGAAAGGAAGAATGAAACCAAGAGGCAATATGATTTGGAAATAAAGAGTTACACCTAGGAGAGAGGAGAAAGATAATATAGTTAATCTTTAAAAATTTTAAAATTCAACTTAAATTTCAACTTAGCCTAAAACGGTTTTTGGGCTATATCTCTCTATCTTAACCATGGATTGACTCGAACCGAGAATTAAAGATGCATCATTTTTCATTATGAACGCAATGTGCTCAATATTCACTATGTTCCGACGAACTCCTCATCTTTCAAAATTACCATTATGCCCCTACACTTGTGCAAGTCCTCTCGTATCTGATTCTTCTTTGTTACACAATCTCTTGGTCGATCTTCTAAATTGAGGTGAAATTCTTCCTTTGCCCTTGATTGCTTTAGTGAAACTTCTTCCCATCTTGCCTTTAATCACATGTGAATCGATCCATGGGTAAACTGGTGTCTAGATTATATTGGATCCTCCCATTTAACATCTTTTTGTGCATGATCCTATAACTTGCAAATGTGAGAAAATCACATTATGTATTTACTTTTATCATTGATCTAAAATCAAAATTCTCAATTAAAACGGTCATTGATGTATAAAATACGGCTTAATCAACTCCCCCTAAAGTTGGAGCGTGAAGGTTATGTACACCCAACTTGGATAGTAGTAAGAAAAATTGTTCACGACCAAGAGACTTGGTATAGATATGTGCGAGCTGATGTATTGTGGCAATTTCACGACGGTTAATGAGACCTTGTTGAATTATTTCCCGAATGAGGAGACTGTCTATTTCAACATGCTTGGTGCGTTCGTGGAAAATGGGATTAGCCGCGATATGGAGAGCCAATCGATTGTCACAATATAAGGGAATAGGACCTTGGCAAGGTAGTCCGAGTTCATTAAGTTGGGTTGACAACCATGTGAGTTCACAAGTAGCAATAGTCATGGCCCGATATTCAGCTTTTGCAAAAGACTGTGAGATTATGTGCTGCTTTTTTGTTTTCCAAAAGACAAGATATGTCCCTAGGAGTATACAGTATCCCATGGTGGAATGCCACGTCATTGGACAAGATGCCCAATCGGAATCACAATAAGCTTCAAGACGCAGTGTCGAAGTAGGAGAGAAAAACAAGCCTTGGTCGGGTGTGGCCTTAAGGTATCGTAATAGCCGATTTGCAACATCAAGATGTGATCATCGTGGTTGATGCATAAACTGACTAAGGATATTGACTGTGCGAGGAATATCATGCCTTATGACCATTAGATAGATCAATCATCCCACCAAATGGTGATAAGATGTAGGATCGGGCAGGATATCACCAGTGTAATCTGTCATTGTACATTTTGCTCCATCGGGGTTTTAGCTAGTCGAGTGCATGTGAGACCGCTATCAGAGAATAGATCCAGAGTATATTTGCATTGACAGATGTAAATGTCTTTTGATGAACGAGTGACCTCAATACCCAAAAAATATTTGAGTTTGCCAAGATCTTTGATATGGAAGTGTTGAGTTAGCATTGCTTGGATGGACTTTATTAAGGTAGTATTGGAACTCGTGATGAATGTCATCTACATATAGGAGAACATAAACATAAGCATCATGATGATTGAGCATGAATAACGAGTGATCAACCTGTGAGTGGGTGAAACCAAAATCATATAATGCTGTGGAGAACTTGAAGAACTACTAGCACGAAGGCTGTTTAAGGCCATATAAGGACTTATGAAGAAGGCAAACAAGGTTCTCCCCCTTACGAAAATAACTAGAAGGTAGAAGCATATATGCTTCCTCATGAAGATCGGCATGAAGAAAGGTATTATGGACATCCATTTGGTGCAAATCCCATCCGCGAGCTGCGGCTATAGCAAAAAGAACTCATACGGTAACAATTTCACCACGGGAGCGAATATGTCATTAAAATCAATGCCCTCAACTTGATTGTAGCCTTTGGCGACGAGATGAGCTTTATAGCGTTCGACAATGCCATCAGATTTATGCTTGGTTTTGTAAATCCATTTTTATCTAATGGGTTTTTTGTTTTGAGGTAAAGGAAAAAGAGGCCATGTTTTATTTTCAGAGAGAGCTGTGATTTCAGCCTGAATTGCATCATGCCACTCTTGGTGCCTCATTGCTTCTGCGAGGGTGTATGGCTCAGTAGTATCTGAAAGAGAGGTAATAAAAGCCCTATGGGGTGCAAAAAAATGAACATAACTCATATAGTTTACGAAAGGGTGAGATGTACCTGAACCAAGATCGTTTGAAGAAGATTGAGATGGAGTAAGAAATGGTAGTCTTGCAAATACCGTGGTGGATTGCTTGGGCGCTAGGGACGAGGTGTTGGGTTCACGAGTGTAAAACTAAATGGTATGAGTGAGGGTCTTTAGTAGTGGGGATTCGTGGGTCCATGGGTTCAATATCAGTGGTTGCATCTTCTATAAGAATGGGTAATGGGAGCACTAGTGTTCCAATGGCAGATGGGAAAAGGATCAAAGCATAGGGAAAAAACATGTTTGTGAAATGTAACATCACGTGAGACAATAAATTTTTTTGTTAATAAGTCAAAAACATCATATCCCTCTTGGCCATATGGATACCCACAAAAACTCCAGGTGATGCATGCTTATAAAATTTATGGAAAGATGATATATTCTTAGCAAAGCATAAACAACCAAACACACAGAGATGGGAAAGATTGGATTTTTTTTTCTGAAAAAGAATGCCATAAGGGGTTTTGCCATTAAGCACATATGTGGGAAGGTGACTGATAATATGCAGTGAGAAAGTAACGTGCACCGGATAAGAAGGTGGTGCGGTATGGTTCCTAAATATCTAAATGTATTATTTTAAAACCCGATGCGGTGGAGATCATGCTACTAGGAAAAAGCAGTCTGGTGTACTTTGCCAAGGGACACACAGTGCAAGTACATTTATTTGAAATTGTGCTAGAATCCAAAGCCTTGAAATAAGTTGTTAAGCTAGGGGCAGGATGACCAATGCCGAAGATCAAAATGGAAACCAGGGGATGTAGAAGATGAAAATGGAGATGGAGGGCATGATTCCTGGTAATATAGCCTGCCATAAAGCTTACCCGTCACAATAATCTTCATCGATCGTTGGTCCTAAAAAACTCAAGAATCAGATGTAAAGATGATTGTACAAGTATTTGTAGCAGAAAATTTAATGATGGAAAGAAGATTATATAGAAATGCAGTTACATGCAGTACATGGTCAAGGGCAATACCAGGGAGCAAGGGAATGATACCAACATGTGCTACAAGTTTATATGCACCATTGGGTAATGTAATTGGAAAGGATGTGGTGGGACGGAAATAACTTGAAAAAAAAGAGAGGTCATAGGAAATATGATAGGTGGCACTGGTATCCAGAATCCAGGTGGCCACCGAAGAAGAATGAGAGAGACATGCTTACCAGCCAAGGGATAGGGAACTAGTGAAAGCAAGGACAAAAGTTGGGTGATTTGGTCAGTGGTGACTGGTGAGAGATGGTTCTGCAGTAGAAGCGACACCAGTTGCAACATGAGAAGACCTTGAAGATAGACGAAGACCACGATAAGAAGCTAAGGCAGCAGGGTTGGTGGCTTTGCGAGAGTTCCACCATTCCGGATTCCCGTGCTTTTGATAGCATCGAGATTCTGAGTGGCCGTTTTTGTCGCAAAAGTTGCAGTGATATGTTGGAGAGTACCGCCAATGAATTGCAATTTTTTTTTTTGGCTTCAAGTGTCATGTGCATTGTACGTTGCCATGTAGGAAAATTGTCCCCATTGAGTACAGGACTCACCAATGGAGTGTTGTGCTGATCTGAGTTATGAAGAAAATATGGCAATATTGGTTGATAACAGGTTGTGGAGCCATTGACGTATCAATAACCACTGCAGGGAAGAAGAAAATACCCAAGAAAGCTATTAGGCTGAAACCATGTTAAATGCACGAAGACTTGCAATTGCAAAGGCTTGAATTATCAGGATAGTTAGGATTCCACTCGAACTCAACTTCTAGAGTCATACTCACACTCAACAACCTCTCCTAAATTGTAGGCATTTTCAGTGAGCACAAACATTAGAGACTACTTGCAATCCAAGACTACCACATGAGACAGCAGAGTTGGAATAGGACTCTCACATGTGATAATAGACTTTCTGTCCATTACTCACATATGTTAACAGAGTCCTACCCTAGTACTATTAGAGTTTTGAGTCTCCCACATATGATCATAGAGTTTGTCTATAACTCAATAACTGTAATCTTTATATAAGAGCACCATTGTACACTCATTAAAGTTAATGCCAATAGACTATTTCAACATGGTATCATGAACCGCATAAAGCTCCACCGAGCACCTTCCTCATCCCCACGTTTTCCTCCCCTTCTCTTATTATATCTCCCCTCTCCAATAGCCTACGCCCCTCTCTTCTTTACAACTTCTTTGAGAAAAAAAAAAAGAGACCAACATTCCCTCTTAACTAACTTTTCCACACCCCTACCTCTCCAATACCCAGCCTTCCCATTTTCTCTCTGCAAAAAAAAAAAAAATAAGCAACCAAAAAGCCACCCACGTGCCTTTTCTCTCTTCTTCTCCAAAAAAAAAAAAAACAAACAAAGCAAGCTTAAAACCCCAACCCACGTTTCTCCCCTTTTCCCCTCACATATATTTTCTATACTCCAATCCCTAATGACCGAACCACCTCCTCCTTATTCTACCATGGCCGAACCATCCCCACCTTCCACATCCCTATCTGGTGCTCATCATATGATATCTCTAAAGCTCACATCTAAGAACTATGTTTATTGGTGCACATAGGTCGTACCCTATCTCACTGGCCAACGCCTCTTCGACTATGTCATCGGTGACAATCGTTGCCCTCAAGACCCTATCAAAGCCAAGGCATGGCGTGAACAAGATGCTTTTATTATGAGCCTTCTCATCGCCTCTCTCTCTGAAGAGGCCTTTTCATTAGCAGTTGGACAGACCACTAGCAAAGAGATCTGGGATGCACTCCATGCTGCATCCAGTTCTCCGTCTACAACTAGGATTCTGTCTCTCAACGTCTCCCTTCAAAATCTGGTTCACAAACCAGATGAGACAATTACTTAGTTTCTCCATCGAGCCAAGCATCTCTCCGATGAGCTAGCAACTGTAGGGAAGCCCCTCCCATCGGAAGACTTTAACATCCACATCTTCCAGGCCCTACTGTTTGAGATTTAAAATATAACCGCAAGCGTACGGATCAGTGTAGCTACGGGTCGAACACAGGGAGAGCAGCCACTTTATTTTTTTATTTCTTTTAATAATGCGAAAGTGAACCGATTAATGGTTGTGATCTAATTCTAATTACCGTCCTAAAAATAACGTCCTAACCATTCGTCATCTAAGAATTTAAAGACGCAAGCCACGCAATTAAAATTAAATAAATAAATAACTAAAAATAAACAACCCACGCAATTATATATAAATTATAATAACTAAACGAAAAAATGCTGAAATAAAAAAAGTAAAAGAAGGGGATTAAAGCTAGAGAGAGACTCAAAAGTAGGTTTCTCTACTTAGCCCGAGGATGCATCATAATATGAGCTTCCCTACTTGACCAGAGAGTCACTCTTACAAGGGTTACTCTACTTGGCTTTAGGGAAAGGGAGACAATTAAAATAAAAGTAATAAATTGATGGTTTTATGGCTAGGAGGGGCAAAGCCAACACATACACTAGCCATGAACCTTAGGGGAGAGGGATAGCAATAATGTAATGACTGAAAATAAAAATCCTAAATTAAGAAAGAAAGGGTAGTCAGAAGAGGGAATGAGAGGGGGGAGAGAAGACTACTGAAGGAGCCTACTTACTTGAATCAATGCTTGAACTTGAAAAAAAATTGCTCCACGGCTCGTGACCTTGTCACCTAGATCTAAGCCTAGAACTATAACTTAAAAAATTACAACTCAATTGCATAAATCATAAACATAAAAAGAACTGAATAAACATAAAAGAGTGCTTGCATTAATTGATATATAAAAAAAACTATTACAAAAGTGATTAAAGCAAAAAATAGAGAAGAACTAAAACCAAAGAGTGAGAGAGGGAGAGAGAGAGCAACTAAAAAAAAACTAGAAGAAGAATGAATTGTGTCTCCTCCTCTTACATGAGTTGTATTTATAGGGAATGGAGAGGTAGGGTAACAATTTTCTCTTTCCTAAAAGAAAGAAACCCACAATTGATTGTGAGATCTTTTGAGTCCAAAAGTGCTAAGATGGAGGAGAGAGAAGAGAGAAATAAATTTTGAGAAATTTCCTATAATTTTTTTGCTTATTTTCTTTTCTTTTTTTTTTTCTATTTTATTTTTCTTCTTTTTTTCTCTCTCCTAGGCTCTCTCCTAGG